>NW_028222629.1:7500-31308 GCF_056783735.1 Eptatretus burgeri | reverse complement strand
GCCTTCCCTTTTGAACTGAACGCAGTGAACCACAACGGTGCATGGGCTGCACAAACGTAGTCTCCATGTTGTAGCTGCCAACAGGGCAGTTCACGCAGCTTGCAAACTGTTGCCTTGATCCTGGCGCACATGGTAATGAACAGGGGGGTGCAAAGCAAAAATTGAACGGGGCTGGTGAACATTGGCAGTGGGCATGGCATGGCAAAGGTCAGCAGGCAAACACAGCCCGCAGAAGAAGGCCGCTGCAGGCAAACACAGCCGGCAGACGAACTGGCCGGCACAGGCCTTGAAGTACCACAGCTGCAGATGATCCGGCCGGCACAGGCCTTGCAGCAACACAACAGCTGCCGATGAAGTTGGCCGGCCTCTGCCTTGAAGCAAAACACGGCCAGCCGATGAAGTTGGCCAGCCTTTGCCGTTCAGTGGAGGTTGGTGGAGGGAGTGCGGTGGTGCTGGCCACTCGGAAGGCGGGCTCAGACCTACCTACCTGTCTCCCTCCCAACCTATCGCCTTTGCCTGTCATTGTCTATACCCACCCCCTTAATTTGTCAAAACCCCAATTTAGCCCCAACTTATTTTTTTCTTTAATTTCCTTTTTTTACTTCCCCACTATAAATCGTCCCCTAACCCCCTTTATCGTCTTTGTTCGGCTAACCTATCCTGTCACCAAGCCTACTCCCAACCCCTACGTTCCCTTCCCGGAGGGGAATAAGGGAGAGCTAACGTCCTGTGTCGAGGCCCAACGAAGCCTCAGGATGGCCTCCTCAGACTTCAGCGATCTAACCCAAAGTGGGTCCAGCGGCCCACAACGAGAGCGAGGGGATGGATGGTGCGGAGGGGTACACTTCCTAATCTACCCTAACCATTTAACTGTTAAACTACCCCGGGGCTTTCAACAAGCGCCTCTTGCTTAAACTATTGGTTCTAACAACCCAGATTCCCGTCGCCTGTGTTGGTGTCCTCACAATTTCGGGCCTCGCCCCCCAATTTTCTCTCCGTGCCCTCACACGGTCTCATGGCTGGGACACGTGGCTCCCCTTGGCAGGCACGACCCTCTGCCGATTCTCCGACGATGGCACCCCCGGGCACTACACTGCCTCCGAGCCTACCAGCTCCCTAACACCGGGGAGTGCCCCCCATGGCACCTCCCCTGAAACGCACACGTGGCAGGCTGGCTTCCCAGGCCCCTTTCCGAGGGTCACCCATGCCCACAACACTGCCCACGCGGCTTATGGTGCCCCGGGCCCCCGCACCAAGCAGGCGCACCCGTGCCCACTACGCTATCCCTGCCCCCCATGGGCCCTTGGCCGACCACGGCCGACTAGCCTGGTGCCCGGGGTACCCACTCAGCGATACTCACTTTTCGCAGCCACGCTCCCAGCCCATCAACAGGGCTCCTGCACCCCTCCAAACGGGTTTCGAGCCTACACACCCACCAACAACAAAACGACCTCCATTTTTCAATTTGACTAACCCCCTAACTCACTCTACACTGACTCCGGGGTCCCTTGGGCGGGAGTCACTCCTCCCCCCAATCACTCATCGCACCATGCATTCCCCATTCACTCCACACACACAGACCCGCTGGCCTCACTCACTCACCATGTACTCACGTCACAACTCTTCACCACACACACCGCTGAACTCTGCCATCCTTCTAACTACCTCCCCTAACCAACTCGTGCTCCCACGTCGTCCCTTACACTAAAGCACGTTCCATTTAACACTACGTAGCTAAACTACGTCCCCTCTACATATCCAAAGTCTGTCACTGTCTCCAAATCAATAAAAAATCATTTTATTTCCCAACCTAAATCTGGCTACAATCCCTCTAACTAATCCATTCCACGGACTCCATGAGGACTTACCCCTGCCCCATGAAGTCGGTCAAACTAAGCTAACCCTTCCCCCTTACTAGTTTCCATCCTGTGCCCCGGTCAAGGGGGTCTTCCACCCCTTGCCCAGGAATCCTGTGCACCCGAAAGTGAGGCTTGCTTTTTTTTTATTTCTTTTTTTTTCATGCGCACCACCAGCGCGGCAACTCGCGCACTTTGCACCTGCCCGTGACGTCATGCAGCTGCACGTGTTCCTCGTCCCTCCTTGGACGGTACCATCCGGCAGGGATACCCCTCCTGCCGGATTCCAACCCCACGTGCAGCCATGACGTCACCGTGCGCATAAAAAGAAAAAACACAAGCCCCACGTCTCGAGGGGTTCCCCACGCGAACACATGTGCTTTGCCCGTTGGAGCTTAACACACACGATCGCGTGGAGAACCCGTCCGGTCCAAATCCATTATCCTGCCTAAACTTTGTCCGTCCGCGGGATCGGCAAATCCAACGCGTGCGTTTCCGGACCGGGACTTCACTCTCGCAAGCGAGCACGTGGCGGTCTCGTGCGTTGCACAGCACGGACCTCGTGCTCACTGCTGGGTGAACCCGGCACGGTCCCCGAAACAACTACAGCCGCTACTCGGCTTTCTTTCCTCACATGTCGCCGTCGTCGCCTATTCGACCCACGCACACCTGCGTGTTACGACGCTCACACTCCACACCATTAAACTCACCCCGGGAGACGCGGCTGCATGTTCACACATGCCGACCGACATCTCCCTCGCATACCGCTCTCTCACACACAGGTCTCCCTTGCACTCGGCCGTTCACTCACGCATGCCATACTACTCACACAAACCACACCACTCGCACACGCGGGGGCACTCACCCGCGGTTCCTCATCCACACACCGTGCCTCACTCACACACGCGGGGGCACTCACCCGCGGTTCCTCATCCACACACCGTGCCTCACTCACACACGCGGGGGAACTCACCCGCGGTGCCTCACTCATACACCGTTCCTCACTCACACACGCGGGGGAACTCAACCGCGGTGCCTCATCCACACACCGTGCCTCACTCACACACGCGGGGGAACTCACCCGCGGTGCCTCACTCATACACCGTGCCTCACTCACACACGCGGGGACACTCACCCGCGGTGCCTCATCCACACACGGCGTGCTGGGAAGCACACACTCCGGCACACTCGCCACCACACCACTCACACGTGGTGCTCCATTCATACTGGCCGTTTCACTCACACACACGGCCTCTTTCACTTGCGGTGCCCCTTTTACACACGGCGTGCTGGGAAGCACGTACTCCAGCACAATCGCCACCACACCACTCACACACGGGGTCGCTTCCACACACGGGGACGCACTCACACCTTGCACCACACACACAGGGACAACCACACTGGGGATTCGTGTCCCCCCAAGGGTCTCCGGGGCCTCTATACCCCCCAAGCTCTCCGTGCACCCGTTCGCAGCACCCGTCCCCTCAACCTCGCAAAGCACGACCGAACTCACCTGGTCGTGACTCGCCTCAAGGGGGCAGACTCCCTCCCCTCGTTCCTGGGGTCGGCTGTCCCGCTGCTAGCACCGGGTCCCCACACGCTCCGCGAGCTCACCCTCACTATCCTCCACTACCTCCGTGTGTGTGTGTGTGCGTCACTTACCCCGTCTTCATCGTGCAGTCTTCCCTCTATTGTTCCCATCTCCCGTGTCTCTGCCAACTCTGTCACCTCTTCACCCTTTACCTCCCTTGTCTCAACTATTTTTATTTCCTTTGTCGTCACCTCGTGTCTCGTCTCACACGTTTTGGTCTCCCCATTTAATTTTTCCCTTTCGGTCACCATTGCACCCCCTCCCAGCTCGTTCGCTCTTACACGTGGAGTCGCCATTTTAAGCTCCCTGCTAACGGCCTTCATGCCCGCCTGCAGGCTTCGGCCCATGTTCTGCGTCTCACCCCGCAGCTTTTTAGTTTCTTCCTTCATGTTTGTTTCCATTCCGTTCATTTGCTTGTTCATGCCTTTCATTTCGTTTTTCATTTCATTTGTGTATGTATCCATCTTTTCGTTCATTTCGTGCATTTGCTTGTTCATGTTCACTGTCATTTCCGCCAGCATGGCGCATAGCTGGGCCATGTCGGGTGCGCTTGGGTGAGCCGATTCGGCAAGGATCGGGGGGTATTGGTGGAGAGGGGGAGGGGAGGTGTCATACACCGCGGCTGCCGCCGCACCTATTTCGGGCTCTGGGTTCAGTTGGGCGAGTCCGTGTTCCTGCACAGGGATTTCATCCTGGACCATGGATCCTACATTACTACACATATACATTTCTAATACCCCCGGCTCCCGCTCGCCTTGAGACGCCATCTTGCTTCTCTTAAAGGGTTAGTTTAGCTCGCTCGTAATTTGGAGGGAATCGGGGGTCACTTCTCTCACCCCTGGACCGATTCCCGTGAATTTAGCTGGAGACAGGAGAGCCCGTTGTCCCGTTCTCCAATACCAGTGCCGCGAGGAGGGCGATGAGTTTATATCCCACTCCTGACACCAGTGTTACGGTATTCGCGCCCGCCGGCGTGCGAACGGCCACGTAACTCGAATCGCGGCACGTCGCCCACCGGACGGACAATCTAGTCGTGACCCTCTCGGACGAACGCCGGGAACTAGTCACGGGTGGACCTTTCGGTCTCACCGCGATCGTGCCAATCGGCCCCCGCGTGGGATAGGGTTGCTCGCCAAATTCGACCTACCTAAGTACCCACACGGAGGGTAGACCGGGCGATCGCACCTCGCCGCAGGTCGACTTCGGACACGGGCCACTTTAAGCGACCCGTTCCGTACTATCGGGATAACCGAGCGGTGTTATTCGTCGGCCTCGACGGTTTGATTAATTATCGGGCGTTTCAGCCCACGATCAACCCTTTACGTGAAGCAAGATGGAGATTCAATAGAGGAAAAGACGAAGCGAAGCGGGAAAACAGTTCAACATAAAGCACATTTATTCGCGATGAACGGGAAGCACACATATACAATTACACCAAAAGCACATGTAAAAGAAGGAGACAATGCAATATTACACAAAAAGCAAATATAAAAGAGAAGACACAATGCAGAGCTATCCGACTACCGAGCACACGGCAACACTTATACAATTCTACTTCACAGACGGCGCCGACAACACACACACTCAAAGCAAAAGAAAACGAACCACCCTCAAGGATGAGGCGGGCCTGGGGCCGAGACCGGGTCGGGCCTACCCGTCTGATGATGAGACGCGAAGTGGCGGTGGTGCCTCAACTCCGCGGGCCTCGCGGACAGTGTCTGGTAGGGGGTGGGAAAAGGGGCCCCCTTTGTCGCACTATCTCAGCGCGGGGGGAAACAGGAGGGGGTTGCTGATGCTCGGGGGAAGGAGGATATTACCCTGTCTCGGGTCCCGCGACGAGCGTCTCCACCTCGACCTCGGTCGCGCCGTCGGCCTCCCGCCTTCAGCTCCAGGCACCGATGCGAGCACCCCCTCGTCCGTCTTCGCCGCCGCCACCTCTCCACAGCTCCGCCGACAACTCGTTCCCTCCGTCTCCTTTCTTGAACTCCGCACAGCTCGTTCCAACGCACAACTCCCTTTTGAACTTCGCACAACTCGTTCCAACGCACAACTTCCTCTGACTTACGAACGCAGCCGTTTATATAAGCCCCGTGGCTTCGCCTTTGACCCTCTGCCTCCGACCTTTCACCTCTCTAACTGGCTCCCCATTGGACCGAGGAAAAGTGGGCGTGAACGCTTTTTGATCCATGAATTTGCATATAGCGTCCTCACTCCAACGCCCTGGAGGCGGGGCCAAATCGCCCACGCTCTCCGACAGGACGGAACAAAAGTGGGCGTGAGTCGTTTTTGATCCGTTTTTCTTCGGAAAGTCTGTGATGTTTTTGTACACGCTGTTCGGTGCGCGCCCTGCACGAGTCCAGTATCGGTGCCCACAAGTGGCGCGAGAATGGTGGTGATGCGACGGTTGCGAGGTGTGACGGTAAAGGTCGTGGCTGTTGTGGTGAAGCGGCGTTGTGGTTGGTGGTTGTTGTGTGATGACTGTTGAGACGTGGTTGGTGGTGGTAGAAATGGTGGCTGGTCCAAAATAAAGATAGGAAAAGAAAAACGGCTATCCTGAAGAGTCGCAGCCCGAGTGAATGACATGTATTCCCTCTAGACAACGGGTTTGGGCCGAACTGCACATATACTTACGGAGTTATCTCACCTAAGGGACCTGAATGGTGGTGTGCGAATTTCGTCAACCACAACAATATATATATATATATATATATATATAGATATATATATGTATATATATATATATATATATATATATATATATATATATATATATATATATATACATATATATATACATATATATATATATATATACATATATATATATATATATATATATATATATATATATATATATACATATATATATATACATATATATATATATATATATATATATATATATATGTATATATATATATATATATATATATATATATATGTATATATGTATATATATATACATTTATGTATATATATATATATATGTATGTATATATATATTTATATATATATATATATATATATATATATATATATGTATATATATATATATATATATATATATATATATATATATATATATATATATATATATATATATATATATATATATATGTATATATATATGTATATATATATATATATATATATATATATATATATATATATATATATATATATATATATATATATATATGTATATATATATATATATATATGTATATATATATATATATATATGTATATATATATATATATATATATATATATATATATATATATATATATATATATATATATATATGTATATATATATATATATATATATGTATATATATATATATGTATATATATGTATATATATATATATATATATATATATATATATATATATATATATATGTATATATATGTATATGTATATATGTATATATATGTATATATATATAAATATATGTGTGTATATATATATATATATATATATATATGTATATATATATATGTATATATATATATATATATATATATATATATGTATATATATATATATATATATATGTATATATGTATATATATGTGTATATATATATATATATATATATATATATATATATATATATATATATATATATATATATATATATATATATTTAAATATATGTACCAGTATACTGGGCCAGTGTATACCCTGGTTAAAATTGGTGTACCATATCCCTGTGTTGTAAGAGGCGACCAGGGTTGCGTCAGGAAGGGCATCCGGCGTAAAACATGTGCCAAATCACGATGCGGATCATATGGATGATCCGCTGTGGCGACCCCTAACGGGAGCAGCCGAAAGAAGAAGAAGAAGAAATATATATATATATATATATATATATATATATATATATATATATATATATATATATATATATATTGTTGCGGATTTCGCGCCCGCCGGCGTGCGACGGCCACGTAACTCGAATCGCGGCACGTCGCCCACCGGACGGACAATCCAGTCGTGACCCTCGCGGACTAACGCCGGGAACCAGTCACGGGTGGACCTTTCGGTCTCACCGCGATCGAGCCAATCAGCCCCCGCGTGGGATAGGGTTGCTCGCCAAATTCGAACTACCTAAGTACCCACGCGGAGGGTAGACCGGGCGATCGCACCTCGCCGCAGGTCGACTTCGGACACGGGCCACTTAAGCGACCCGTTCCGTACTATCAGAATAACCGAGCGGTGTTATCGTCGACCTCGACGGTTCGATTGATTATCGGGCGTATTCAGCCCACTACCAACCCTTTACGTGAAGCAAGATGGGGATTCAATGGAGGAAAAGACGAAGCGAAGCGGGAGAACAGTTCAACAATAAAGCACGTTTATTCTCGGCACACGGGAAGCACACAAATACAATTCCACCAAATGCACACAAAAAAAAGAAAACACAATTCCATTTACATAAAAAGCAAACATAAAAGTGAAAACACAGTGCAGAGCTAATTCCGACTACCGAGCACACGGCAACACTTATACAATTCTACTTCACAGACGGCGCCGACAACACATACCCAAAACCAAGGAAAAGAAATACCCTCAAGAATGAGGTAGGCCTGGGGCCGAGACCTGGTCGGGCCTACCCGTCTGGTGATGAGACGCGGAGCGGCGATGGCCCCGCAACCCGCGGGCCTCGTGGACAGTGCCTGGCAGGGGGGTGGGAACGGGGCCCCCTTGGTCGCACTATCTCAGCGCGGGGGGAAACAGGAGGGGGGTTGCTGATGCTCGGGGTATAGAGGATCTTTATTATGTGCGACGAGCGTCTCCACCTCGGCCAGGTCGCGCTGCCGGCCTCCCTCGGGCGCGCAGCTCCTTGCACGACGCGAGCACCCTTCGTCCGACTCGCCGCCTCTCCACAGCTCGTCCCCTCCGTTCCGACTCTCCTTCGCCTCGTTCCGACCTTTACGACTCCCTTCTTCCTCGTTCCGACTTCTTACTCCTCCTTTGACTGACGAACACCGTCCTTTTATCCCCCCGTAACTTCGCCTTTGACCCCCTCCCTTTGACCTTTCAACTCGCTCCCCATTGGCCCGAGCCAAACCGGGCGTGAAGGCTTTTGATCCACAAATTTGCATATATCGATCGCCCTGGGGCGGGGCCAGTCGCCCCTCGCTCACCGATTGGACGGCAAAAAGTGGGCGTGTGTCGTTTTCGATCCGTTTTTGAAGCAGAAAATCCGTGATTTTGTACACGCTGTTCAACGTGCGCCCTACACGAGTCCAGCATCGGTGCCCATGAGTGGCGCGAGATGACGGTGATGCGATGGTGGCGAGTTGTGACGGTAAAGGTCGTGGCGGTTGTGGTGAAGCGGTGGTTGTGGTCGGTGGTTGATGTTGTGGTTGTGATCATGGCGGTTGGTCCAAAATAAAGATAGTAAAAGAAAAACGGCTATCCTGAAGAGTCGCAGCTCGTATAAATGACATGTATTCCCACTAGACAACGGGTTTGGGCCTAACTACACATGCACTTACCGAGATACCTCACCTAAGGGACCTGAATGGTGGTTTGCGAATCTGGTAACCACAACACTACCCCCTTCCCTTTTTACAGACTCGTCCCGAGTCGTCAAATTTTCGTGTGCCATCATGTGTAGTTTTCCCCTAGTACATTTTACCTACGGATCCCTGAGTGCGACATTCATGGTATTCGTGTCCCCAAAATAAATAACCTGAGGGCTGCGTAACTACCTAAACAAACTCACTCACACGGACGACTTAAATAAAATTGCCGGCGCTAGACAGACATGCCGGGGGCGCACTCATATTTACAGTACATCTTACCTTAACTTACAAATTTTACACTAAACCATGGCCCAGGATCATTGACTCTGCAAAAAGAAAGCAGTTAGCAGGGAGCCAGGCTGCCCGCATGCAGTCTCTGGCTCAAAACAATGCAGGTGACAGGGAACGTGGCTGGCTGCTCACACGCAGTCCAAGGCCTTCCCTTTTGAACTGAACGCAGTGAACCACAACGGTGCTTGGGCTGCACAACGCAGTCTCCGTGCCAGCTCAAGTGGCACACGCAATGAGCACAACGAATGGATGCATGAACACAAACACGGTGCACGGGCCGCCACTGCAGGCCCGTGTTGTAGCTGCCAACAGGGCAGTTCTCGCAGCTTGCAAACTGTTGCCTTGATCCTGGCGCACATGGAAATGAACAGGGGGGGGCAAAGCAAAATTGAACGGGGCTGGTGTACATGGGCAGTGGGCATGGCATGGCAAAGGTGCAGGCAACACAGCCCGCAGAAGAAGGCCGCTGCAGGCAAACACAGCCGGCAGATGAACTGGCCGGCACAGGCCTTGAAGAAAAACAGCCAGCAGATGAACTGGCCGGTACAGGCCTTGCAGAAAAACAGCCAGCCGGCACAGGCCTTGCAGCACAGCAGCTGCAGATGAAGCTGGCCAGCCTTTGCCGTTCAGTGGAGGTTGGTGGAGGGAGTGCGGTGGTGCTGGCCACTTGGAAGGCGGGCTCGGACCTACCTACCTGTCTCCCTCCCAACCTATCGCCTTTGCCTGTCACTGTACATACCCACTCCCTTAATTTGTCAAACCCCAATTTAGCCCCAACTTATTTTTTTTCTGTTGTTTTTATTTTTACTCCCCCACTATAAATCGTCCCCTAACCCCCTTTATCGTCCTTGTTCGGCTAACCTATCCTGTCACCTAGCCTACTCCCAACCCCTACATTCCCTTCCCGGAGGGGAATAAGGGAGAGCTAACGTCCTGTGTCGAGGCCCAACGAAGCCTCAGAATGGCCTCCCCAGAGTTCGGCGATCTTAACACCAAGTGGGTCCAGCGGCCCACAACGACAGCGAGGGGATGGATGGTGCGGAGGGGTACATCTCCTAATCTACCCTATCCATTTAACTGTTAAACTACCCCGGGGCTTTCAACAAGCGCCTCTCGCTTAAACTATTGGTTCTAACAACCCAGATTCCCGTCGCCTGTGTTGGTGTCCTTACAATTTCGGGCCTCGCCCCAATTTTCTCTCCGTGCCCTCACACGGTCTCCTGGCTGGGACACGTGGCTCCCTTTGGCAGGCACGGCCCTCTGCCGAATCTCCCGCTATGGCACCCCCCGCCACTACACTCCCTCCGACCCTCCCAGCTCCCTAACACCACAAAGCCCCCCCCAGAGCACCTCCCCCGATACGCACACGTGGCAGGCCGGCCCCCCGGGCCGCCTTCCGAGGGGCACCCGTGCCCACTGCACTGCCCACGCGGCTAATGGCGCCCCGGGCCCCCGCACCAAGCAGGCGCACCCGTGCCCACTACTCTATCCCGGCCCCCCATGGGCCCTTGGCCTACCGCGGCCGACTAGCCTGGTGCCCGGGGTACCCACTCAGCGATACTCACCTTTCGCAGCCACGCTCCCAAGCCCGTCAACAGGGCTCCTGCACCCCTCCAAATGGGTCTCGAGCCTACTTTCCCACCAACAACAAAACGACCTCCATTTTTCAATTTGACTAACCCAGCTAACTCACTCTACACTGACCCCGGGGTCCCTTGGGTGGGAGTCACTCCTCCCCCCAATCACTCATCGCACCATGCATTCCCCATTCACTCCATACATACAGACCCGCTGGCCTCACTCACTCAACAAGTACTCACCTCACAACTCACCAACTCTTCAACACACTCACCGCTGAACTCTGCCATCCTTCTAACTACATCCCCTAACTAACTCGTGCTCCCACGTCGTCCCTTAAACTATAGCACGTTCCTTTTAACACTACGTAGCTAAACTACGTCCCCTCTACACACTCACCAGTCTGTCTCTGTCTCCTAACAAATCATTTTATTTCCCATTTCCCATTTTCCCATCCTAAATCTGGCTACAATCCCTCTACCTAATCCATTCCACAGACTCCATGAGGACTTACCCCTGCCCCATGAAGTCGGTCTAACTAAGCTAACCCTTCCCCCTAACTAGTTTCCATCCTGTGCCCCAGGTAAGGGGGTCTTTCACCCCTTGCCCAGGAATCCTGTACACCCGAAAGTGAGGCTTGCTTTTTTTTTTTCATGCGCAGCACCTGCGCGGCAACTCAGAGCTTGCGCACTTTGCACCTGCCCGTGACGTCATGCAGCTGCACGTGTTCCTCGTCCCTCCTTGGACGGTACCATCGGCCGGGATACCCCTCCTGCCGGATTCCAACCACACGTGCAGCCATGACGTCACCGTGCGCATATAAAAAACAAGCCCCATGTCTCGAGGGGTTCCCGACGCGAACACATGTGCTTTGCCCGTTGGAGCTTAACACACACGATCGCGTGGAGAACCCGTCCGGTCCAAATCCATTTACCTGCCTAAACTTTGTCCGTCCGCGGGATCGGCAAATCCACCGCGTGCGTTTCCGGACCGGGACTTCACTCTCGCAAGCGAGCACGTGGTGGTCTCGTGCGTTGCACAGCACGAACCGCGTGCTCACTGCTGGGTGAACCCGGCACGGTCCCCGAAACAACTACAGCCGCTACTCGGCTTTCGTTCCTCCCATGTCTCCGTCGTCGCCTCCATTCAACACACGCATACCTGCGTGTTACGACGCACACAGTCCACACCATCACATTCACACGGGGAGACGCGGCTGCGTGCTCCCGCATGCCAACCGACATCTCCCTCTCATACCGCTCTCTCACACACACGGTCTCCCTGGCACACAGCGACCTTGCACACGGCCGTTCACTCACGCGTGCCTCACTACTCACACAAACCATACTACTCACACGTGGTGCTCTATTCACTCGCGCGGGGGCACTCACCCGCGGTGCCTCACCCACACACGCGAGGGCACTCAACCGCTGTGCCTCATCCACACACCGTGCCTCACTCATACACGCGGGGGCACTCACCCGCGGTACCTCACTCATACACACGGCGACACTCACACACGCGGTCTCTTCCACACAACGTCCCTCACTCATACACGCGGGGGCACTCACCCGCGGTTCCTCACTCATACACGCGGGGGCACTCACCCGCGGTTCCTCACTCATACTGGCCGTTTCACTCACACACACGGCCTCTTCCACACACGGTTCCTCATCCACACACGGTGCCTCATCCAAACACGGCGTGCTGGGAAGCACGCACTCCAGCACCATCGCCACCACACCACTCACACACGGGGTCGCTTCCACACACGGGGACGCACTCACGCCTTGCACCACACACACAGGGACAACCACACTGGGGATTTGTGTCCCCACAAGGGTCTCCGGGGCCTCTACACCCCCCAAGCTCTCCGTGCACCCGTCCACAGCACTCGTCCCCTCAACCTCGCAAAGCACGACCGAACTCACCTGGTCGTGACTCGCCTCAAGGGGGCATACTCCCTCCCTTTGTTCCTGGAGGAGGCCATCCCGCTGCTCGCACCGGGTCCCTACACGCTCCGCGAGCTCACCCCCATTATCCTCCACTACCTCCGTGTGTGTGTGTGCGTCACTTACCCCATCTTCATCGTGTAGTCTTCCCTCTATTTTTTCTGTCTCCCGTGTCTCTGCCAACTCTTCACCCTTTACCTCCCTCGTCTCAACTATTATTTCCGTTGTCGTCACCTCGTGTCTCGTCTCACACGTTTTGGTCTCCCCATTTAATTTTTCCCTTTCGGTCATCGTCACGACCCTCGCCCAACACGTTCCACGAATTATTTTTCACCCGCCTCCACCGCGGGCCTGTCAGCCGTTGCACCCCCACCCAGCTCGTTTGCTCCCACACGTGGAGTCGCCATTCCCAGCTCCCTGGTCACGGCCTTCATGCCCGCCTGCAGGCATCGGCCCATGTTCTGCGTCTCACCCCGCAGCTCTTTCATCTCTTCCCTCATTTGCTGTGTATTCGCATCCATCGTCGTTTTCACTTCATTTGTATTTGTATCCATCTTTTCATCCATTTTTTGTGTATTCGCATCCATCTTTTCGTTCATGCCTTTCATTTCGTTTTTCATTTCATTTGTGTTTGCATCCATTTTTTCGATCATTTTCGCATTCATCTTTTCGTTCATTGCCGCCAGCATGGCTATAGCTGGGCCATGTTGGATGCCCTCAGCTGAGCGGTTCGGGAAAGGGTTGGGGAAGGGTTTTGGTGGAGAGGGGGGGGGGAGGTGTCATACGCCGCGGCCGCACCCACCTCGGGCCCTGGGTTCAGTTGGGCGAGTCCGTGTTCCTGCACAATCAACATTTCCTGCTCGGGGATTCCATCCTGGACCATGGATCCTACACATTCTACATCCATTTCTAATACCCCCGGCTCCCGCTCGCCTTGAGACGCCATCTTGCTTCTCGTGAAGGGTTAATTTGCTCGCTCGTAATTTGGAGGGAATCGGGGGTCGCTTCTCTCACCCCTGGACCGATTCCCGTGAATTTCGCTGGAGACCGGAGAGCCCGTTTTCCTGTTCTCCGATACCAGTGCCGCGAGGAGGGCGATGAATTTGTATCCCACTTCTGACACCAGTGTTGCGGATTTCGCGCCCGCCGGCGTGCGACGGCCACGTAACTCGAATCGCGGCACGTCGCCCACCGGACGGACAATCCAGTCGTGACCCTCGCGGACTAACGCCGGGAACCAGTCACGGGTGGACCTTTCGGTCTCACCGCGATCGAGCCAATCAGCCCCCGCGTGGGATAGGGTTGCTCGCCAAATTCGAACTACCTAAGTACCCACGCGGAGGGTAGACCGGGCGATCGCACCTCGCCGCAGGTCGACTTCGGACACGGGCCACTTAAGCGACCCGTTCCGTACTATCAGAATAACCGAGCGGTGTTATCGTCGACCTCGACGGTTCGATTGATTATCGGGCGTATTCAGCCCACTACCAACCCTTTACGTGAAGCAAGATGGGGATTCAATGGAGGAAAAGACGAAGCGAAGCGGGAGAACAGTTCAACAATAAAGCACGTTTATTCTCGGCACACGGGAAGCACACAAATACAATTCCACCAAATGCACACAAAAAAAGAAAACACAATTCCATTTACATAAAAAGCAAACATAAAAGTGAAAACACAGTGCAGAGCTAATTCCGACTACCGAGCACACGGCAACACTTATACAATTCTACTTCACAGACGGCGCCGACAACACATACCCAAAACCAAGGAAAAGAAATACCCTCAAGAATGAGGTAGGCCTGGGGCCGAGACCTGGTCGGGCCTACCCGTCTGGTGATGAGACGCGGAGCGGCGATGGCCCCGCAACCCGCGGGCCTCGTGGACAGTGCCTGGCAGGGGGTGGGAACGGGGCCCCCTTGGTCGCACTATCTCAGCGCGGGGGAAACAGGAGTGGTTGCTGATGCTCGGGGTATAGAGGATCTTTATTATGTGCGACGAGCGTCTCCACCTCGGCCAGGTCGCGCTGCCGGCCTCCCTCGGGCGCGCAGCTCCTTGCACGACGCGAGCACCCTTCGTCCGACTCGCCGCCTCTCCACAGCTCGTCCCCTCCGTTCCGACTCTCCTTCGCCTCGTTCCGACCTTTACGACTCCCTTCTTCCTCGTTCCGACTTCTTACTCCTCCTTTGACTGACGAACACCGTCCTTTTATCCCCCCGTAACTTCGCCTTTGACCCCCTCCCTTTGACCTTTCAACTCGCTCCCCATTGGCCCGAGAAAAAGTGGGCGTGAAGGCTTTTTGATCCACAAATTTGCATATATCGATCGCCCTGGGGGCGGGGCCAATTCGCCCCTCGCTCACCGATTGGACGGCAAAAAGTGGGCGTGTGTCGTTTTCGATCCGTTTTTGAAGCAGAAAATCCGTGATTTTGTACACGCTGTTCAACGTGCGCCCTACACGAGTCCAGCATCGGTGCCCATGAGTGGCGCGAGATGACGGTGATGCGATGGTGGCGAGTTGTGACGGTAAAGGTCGTGGCGGTTGTGGTGAAGCGGTGGTTGTGGTCGGTGGTTGATGTTGTGGTTGTGATCATGGCGGTTGGTCCAAAATAAAGATAGTAAAAGAAAAACGGCTATCCTGAAGAGTCGCAGCTCGTATAAATGACATGTATTCCCACTAGACAACGGGTTTGGGCCTAACTACACATGCACTTACCGAGATACCTCACCTAAGGGACCTGAATGGTGGTTTGCGAATCTGGTAACCACAACAATATATACCACTGGTCAAAAGTTTTCGAACACCTCCATTTTTCCAGTTTTTACTAAAATTTAAGCAGTTCAAGTCCAGTGAATAACCTGAAATGGTACAAAGCTAAGCAGTAAACTGCCAGAGGTTAAAAATAAAAGTTTTGGTTTCCAAAAACTGAAAAATAATGTAAATTTCACAGTTATGAAAAAGGTCCTTTTCATGGAATAAGTAATGGGTTAGCAACTGCAGATGTTCTGCAGCAATGAAAGTAGATTAAGCCTTGAAAGTTGATGCAAACAATTGCTCCAGGTGTCCCAATTTTTGTTGATTAGTTGGAAACCCTCTGTCTGTATAAAAGCAGTGTTGGAACAGACTGTGTTGCTACACCCTCTGAAGCATTATTTGGATAATATTGCACAGCAGGAAGTAGTATATTGCTATCATAATGGTGAGCAAAAGACAATTAATAAAGGAAGACAGAAAGATTATGATATCCCTTAAAAGTGTCGGTCTTTCCTTTCGAGAAATTGCAAACGGGGCCAAGGTGTCAGTGAGTGCAGTTCTTATACCATCCAAAGGCACTTGGAAACCGGAGGAAACTCTGACAGGAAGAGGTCTGGCAGACCCAAAGCCACAACACAATCAGAAGACAAGTTTCTGATAGTCAACAGCTTGCGTGATCGGTGGCTCACAGGACAGCAGCTTCAAGCACAGCTTAACACTGGTCGAGGTAAGGAAGTCTCAGTTTCAACTGTGAAGAGAAGACTTCGAGCTGCAGGTCTGACAGGTCGAGTGGCAGCAAGAAAGCCATTGCTGAGATGGCAAAATGAGAAAAAGAGACTTGCCTGGGCCATGAAGCACCGCCAGTGGACTCCTGAAAACTTGAAGAAGGTCTTCTGGGCCGATGAATCAAAGTTTGAAATCTTCGGTTCATCACGTAAGATTTTTTACGCCGTCGAGTAGGTGAAAGGATGGTTCCTTAGTGTGTGACGCCAACTGTCAAACATGGAGGAGGAAGCGTGATGATCTGGGGCTCTTTTGCTGGATCCAGAGTCGGCGACTTGCACAGAGTGACTGGCACCCTGAACCAAAAGGGCGACCACAGCATTTTGCAGTGCCATGCAATAACCTCTGGTCTACGCCTAGTTGGTCAGGGGTTCATCTTACAGCAAGATAACGACCCAAAACATACCTCCAGGCTACGTCAGAACTACTTTAGAAGAAAAGAATAAGATGGTAGGCTTCAAATCATGGAATGTTTTTTTGACCTCCAATTTGTTTTTATATCTGTGGCCCGTCTCCCCGGGCGCAGTCCACCCCAAGCTCACCCCGCCCCACTTGCGCACGGTTTCCATGACGACCCGTGTGCTCTCAAAAATGGCGGGCATCAGAGCTCACAAAAGAACGTTGCTGAGGAAAAATAAGGGTGGGCTCAGAGCTCGTGAAACAAATGTGTGCGAACATGTCTGTCATAACGATAAAAGCTTCCCTTAAGAGAGGGGATCTATTCTTCGCCCTTCTCAACGCATCACATTTAAAATCCCATGAGACATGGGGATGGGGCTAATCTGAACATGCATTGAAGGAAATAACTGTCTGAGGACCTGGATATGTGGATGCATTCATCAGACTAGATTCTGAAATCCATAACAATATATGTTTACATGTATCTATAATATATACATGTATGTATATGTGTATGTATGTATGTATGTATGTACGCACGCACGCACACACACAGTTTATTTTGAATTGATATAAGACTATTTTCAAAAAAAGAAATACACTCCCAACGTATGAAAAGATGTCACCTGCTCAAAATGTTACTCACTGGACACGAGCCAGCATTTCTTGGTGTGTGTTTACCAGACGACACAAAAACTCATTGTCAAAGGAGCTCCAGGCCAAGGAGGAGTCACGTATTCTCAGAACATAATGGGTGTGTTATGGGACGAGGCCGGTGGAGATAAGTGACAACATGTAAAATATAATAAATCATGGCACTTCCTTCAGGTCATCAGGGTGGAGTTTTTATGTCCAGTTCTCAGAAAAAGAAATGGAACACCGATGAGAAACATTTTGCTCACGTGGGCACGTTTCACGATCCAGGGCGCGACATTCACAGGTGCCCAGGTCCAAAGAACACCTAATTTTGGCGCCGATCACCCAAATTTTACAAGTGGTTGCGATTTGGATGCCGAGTCATATATATGCACATATATATATATATATATATATATATATATATATATATATATATATATATATATATATATATATATATATATATATATATATATATATACAGTACATGGATATGTCTATATTTCCAGTATATGTGTATATATAAATGTACATATATCTTTCTGCAAGAAGACAGAAATGCCAAATCACATCGTAATCTCCAGAAAATTGGCAGGTAATTTACTTTACTATCTGGAAGAGGGCTTAATGTAATTTTTGTGGTGAACTGATGCTTTTCTTTCATGAAATTCAGAGGTGAAAACGAGTGTCCATTTCAGTGGCATTACCCATCTTCGAAGAGTTCCCTGGTTTATATGGTATATATACATCACATTTTTTAACATAAATTTTGATCATAAATTTACGATCGCATTGATCGGAGTGACAAGATTTTTGAAATGCACTTCGAACGATGAAATACTATTACCATATGTAGAGGTACTTTCAATAATATTATCAATCGCACTGTACTCGCATGTTGTCTGTGGGAAGATTCAGTGAACTTTTAATGTGTGAACAAGGATATCTCAACACGTTATTGACAGATTCAGACAAAACATGGTGGACATGTTGGGTGTGTGACAAGGACGAGTTGATTAGATTTTTGTGACCATCCGGTACCAAATACGAGGACGTTTTTTTAATTCCAGAGTGATCCTTCAGCATGGTGAGATGGAGCCATAAAAGGATATACAGCACGATATTTCCAAAAGTTGTGGATGAGTTTACGAGTTATGACAAAACTTGGTGGATGAGTTGGTTCGGTGACAAGAACAAGCCGATTACATTCTGGTTCAGGAACGGATCTAGATTCGGTCTATAAGTTGGATATAAAACGTAAACTGTTAAACCTCGCAGAGGTGTGTGCTCTATCGAGTGCCCTTGGCCTTTCCATGTCATCTCACTGTTTTGTCACCTGCCCCAACAAGCTCACCTGTCAGGTTTTTTTACATTTTTAACCCACATTGAGTTCAGGCATGTGCACCTGCCGACACGCTGCTCCACATTATTACACTCTCTGCTCCACCAGAAGTAAGTTTTCAAAAATGTCTCTTTAATTGTCCTCAACTTGGTCCTTCTATTGTTCTGTCATTATTGTTCATATTCCACAATTATCGTTGTTGTTTTTATCTGAGTATTGTGCCATGATTTGTGTAAATCACACACACTGTGCCACAGTTCTTGTTTCTCTGAACAGGTTTCCTGACTAACGCTTCGTTTGCACAGAGATTCCTTACCTTGTGACTTCGTAATTAGCAAAAAAGTGCAAACACATTTCAGGAACTGGAACCCAAGACGGATTGTGTGAGGAACAAACGAGGACTTGGGTGGTGTTTGTTCAATAAATAATTTGCTCTTTCCTGTTTTTTTTTCATTGTCTGTTTGAGACAAGAAGATTCACAAAATTATGAGGTACCTCACAAGGAACTTCAATGCAGGAGGAGACATTTCAGCTCATTACATCTGCGCTATGGTTGTTAATGGTGGTTGTCGTTGTCCATGCTTTATCCTTTTAAAATGCTGAACATCAAGGAAGCAAGCAGCACACATCACATACCATTTTAAAAAAGTCTTTCAAATGACTCGGCCGGGGTTCGAACCACCAACCGCCCAGATCCAGAGGGACATTTGACAAGCATTCCACAACCGAGTTTGGTCCATATTATTTTGGAATATCCTGTAATCATGTAATGTATATAAATCATGTGGAAATACAATCACACTAAGATTCTCTGAACAGTATGCAGTGCCTTCAGAAAGTATTCACAGCCCTCGACTTTTGTCACACTTTGTTGTGTTCCAGCCTGAATTTAAAATTGATCAAATTTAATTTTTTTTTGCCACCGATCTCCACAAAACACCCCATAATGACAAAGAGAAAACAAGTTTTTTAGAAATCCTTCCAAATTAATTAAAAATGAAAAGCTGAAATGTCTTGCATCGATGAGTATTCAATCTGCTCCACTGGAGGTAAGTTTAAATGTCTTACATCAAGTCAATACTTTGTGGAAGCATCTTTGGCAGCGATTACAGCTTCGAGTCGTCTTGGGTATGTCTGTATCAGCTTTGCACGTCTGGATTTGGGGATTTTCTCAATTCTTCCTTGTAGATTTGCTCAAGCTCTGTGAAGTTGGATGGGGAGTGTCAGTGAACATCAATCTTCAAGGCTTTCCACAGATTCTCAATGGAATTCAATTCTGGGCTGAAGTGGGGCCATGCAAGGGCTTTAACATTCTTGTTCTGAAGCCATTCAAGTGTTGCTTTGGCTGTGTGCTTGGAGTCATTGTCATGTGGGAACGTAAGTCTTTACCACAGTTCAATATTGTTAGCACTCTGAAGCAGGTTCTCCTCAAGGATTTGCTTGTATTTGGCTCCATTCATTGTTCCCTCTATCCTTATAAGTCTTCCAGTCCCTGACACTGAAAAGCATCTGCATAGCTTGTTGCTTCCACCACCATGCTTCATGGTAGGGATGGTGTTAAATGGGTGAAGAGCTGTGCTCGGTTTCCATCAGACATAGCAATTTGCATTCAGGCGAAAGAGTTAAATTTTCATCTCATTACCCCACAGAATATTTTCCATCACACTCTCAGAGTCTTTCACGTGCCTTTTTCAAACTACAGGCTTGCTTTCATGTGCCTGTTTCTCAGGAGTGGCTTCCGTCTGGCCCCTCTCCCATAAAGCCTAGATTTGTGAAGTGCTGCAGAAACTGTTGTCCTTCCAGCAGGTTCTCCCATCTCAGCCAAGGAACCTTGTAGCTCTGTCAGAGTGGTCATTGGGTTCTTGGTCACTTCATGACCAAGGTCCTTCATGCCAAATTGCTCAGTTCGGTCGGACGGCCAGCTCTCAGAAGATTTTGAATTCAATACATCTGCCTTCCAGACCATGTGTCCATTCAGGCTGAAATTTAAAACATATATTCCCCATCACTAGGAGATCATAATTGTGAAGTTTTACACCAATTGATGAAGCAGTTCAAGAGAATGATTGATAAGATTTTTTCCTTTATCGAATATGGCTGGCATACCATGTGACCGACCAATTATTCGTGAATTCCCTGGTATCCACAAGGCTTGGGGAACATTTGTGTGAAGTTTCCCCTCCAAGATTTATTAAATCCGTCAATACCCCTTCCCTTCGTGTGCAGCCTTTTGGTTGCTGCACTGGTACTCATTTTGCCGACCTCGGAAGGATGACAGGCTGAATCAACCCCCTGGTGTTAATTCAGCGTACAACAAGGCTTGGACTCAGGACCCTTGTTTCCCAAGCCACCACCCGAACTGCTAAGCCAACACCAGGCAACACCTTTTGGCCGATGTTGACAAACATCGTTGGTGGTTGAATTCACTGACCTGATCTGCAAGTTCTGTTCAAAGAGATATGCAAAGTCAATCGGATGCAAATTGAGGATTTTAGGAATTAAAAAAAAAGTTGCTGACTTTTGGCCTATTGTGACCTTTTGACAAAAAAACAAGTTCGAATTACGAACATATCCCATGGGAGTTCATTCGTACAACTCTCAGGTGAGCGATAGCACGGACGACAGATAGTTTTGAAATTTGGTAATATTTCCATCGCATCAGAAAAAGAAAGCAGAACACCTCACAAGAGTGAGGCTAGTTTCAAATTATCATTTGCGACTTAATTTTGTGTTGAGCGTCACCCAGCGCATTAAAAAAATTTTAAATAATAATTTTAATAAAATGGGCCGTTTCTCTGCACAAAGGGCCGAAATCGCACTTTGGGCTCAGTTAATCCCTGGGGAATTGTTTCAAGATGATACCTGTCAAGTTTGGTTTGGTTTAGTTCTGTTCACTAATAACCTAGAAATAATATTTTTACAAAAATGGGTCGAAATCGCACTTTGGGCTCAGTTAATCCCTGGGGAATGGTCTCTGGAATATACCTGTCAAGTTTGGTTTGGTTTGGTTCCGTTCACTAATAACCTCGAAATGACAATTTTACAAAAATGGGTCGAAATCACACTTTGGGCTCAGTTAATCCCTGGGGAATGGTCTCCAGAATATACCTGTCAAGTTTGGTTCGGTTCCGTTCACTAATAACCGAGAAATAACAATTTTAAGAAAATGGGTCGAAATGGGCCGTTCCTCGGCCCAAAGGGCGGGAATCGCACTTTGGGCTCAGTTTGTGTCTGAGAATATGTGTCTTGTATATCCCTGTCAATTTTCATCGAATTCTGTTTACGAATAATGGAGAAATAGACGTTCAAATGAACTGTACACAAGAAAAGAGAGAACACGAGTGGCGCTTTGACCGACTACCAGATTTAGGGGTGGCCAGGTGGGGCCATGGCCACGGGGCCCCCCACATTTAGGGCCCCCCCCCCCACAACTTCGATGACATTTTGAAAATCCCTTGAAAATGTGCTTCTAAAGTTTTATTGTCGGTGAATGAAGATTGTAAACTCTTTGTAAGGATATCTTTTTAAAATTGTCCTTCATTGTGAGGATATCTTTCCAAAATTGTCCGTCATTGTGAGGGTCCTTTTCAAGCTTTGGCTTTTTCAAGCCGTTTCTTCCAGGGTCCACATAACGGATCCAACGTGGTCAAAAATTCCTGGGGCAAGCCTCGGGCATTGGGGGCCCGCATTCGGATCTTCTTTTGGATCGATCATCGATGCTTCGTATGGTTGAGCGTGGCCAACAAGCTACGGCACTGCCCGCCAGAGCCCAGCAAGCACAGACGGAATACAGAGGTCCAGCCAGAGGAGAGGTGAAAAGGTGAAAGTCGGCGTGGTAAAACTAGGCCAGGCCCGCACAGCACACGGTCGGCAGGGGTCGTATTGTACAAACTGAAACTGCGGCTGGCAGGGAACGCTGTCAGTACCCTGCTTACTGGCGCGCACAGCACACACAGTAACACGGTGTGACTTTCTATGTTCCAGGTGTGTGAAACACACTTGTTGTTCGTGATTCTGGTCCGTCCCACGTGCACTCTGACGAAATCTCGGTTACTCGGTTCCTACCAGCTGCAGAAACCACAATGAGCGGCTTCGGTGACGACAGGCACAAATCCAGGGCTCCACGGAAATATGACAGTGGTGCTCAAAAGCGGAAACGTTCCAAGGAAAAAGATGAAAGACACAAGGCCGTCGTCGACATCGCCATGATTTGTTGGCAAGAGTATTCTGACAAAAAATGAAGGTATTGAGGAATGTCATCACCAAGGAAAACATTTTTGGAGCCATTAAGTGCTACATGTACACAATTGAGTGGCAAAAGCATGGCCTGCCACATGTCCACTTTCTGACTTGGCTTCAAGATGAAGAACTTCCAGACCCAGTAAATGATCCACTTCTGTTCAGCACTGTCAAAACCCAGATGGAGTCTTGTGCCCGTGGAAGCATCAATCCAAACTCACCATGCATAAAAGATAACAAATGCACAAAAATGTTCCCATGATATCTTCTGAAAGAAACACAGACTGGACAAGATGGATACCCACTGTATCGTCAGAGAAAATCAGAAGATGGTGGATTCACAACAATCAGAGTTCATGGTCGTGAGATTGAAGTTGACAACAGGTGGATGGTTCAATAATGTCCACTCCTCACACGGCTATTCAATGCACACATCAATGTTGAGTCCTGCCACTCTGTGAAATCCATCAAATATATGCGCAAGTATGTCAACAAAGGATCTGACATGGCTGTATTTGGCCTGACAATGGATGGGACTGTGGATGATGAGGTTCAGCAATATCAAATGGGAAGATGATACATCAGTTTGAAAAAGAAGATACATCAGCAGCAATGAAGCCATCTGGAGGATCCTGAACATCCCAATTCATGAGCGACCTTCCACTGTAGTTCCTCTCAGTGTGCACTTTGAGAATGGCAAGGGAGTGTACTTCACTGAGGAGAATATACGTGAGCACGCCCAAGTCCCACAAGACACAACTCTCACTGCTTTCTTCAATCTCTGACAGGATGATGAATTCGCTAAGACACTGCTCTCTCATCAAATACTCAAGTACTACACA
>NW_028222629.1:0-2500 GCF_056783735.1 Eptatretus burgeri | reverse complement strand
TCCATATTATTTTGGAATATCCTGTAATCATGTAATGTATATAAATCATGTGGAAATACAATCACACTAAGATTCTCTGAACAGTATGCAGTGCCTTCAGAAAGTATTCACAGCCCTCGACTTTTGTCACACTTTGTTGTGTTCCAGCCTGAATTTAAAATTGATCAAATTTAATTTTTTTGCCACCGATCTCCACAAAACACCCCATAATGACAAAGAGAAAACAAGTTTTTTAGAAATCCTTCCAAATTAATTAAAAATGAAAAGCTGAAATGTCTTGCATCGATGAGTATTCAATCTGCTCCACTGGAGGTAAGTTTAAATGTCTTACATCAAGTCAATACTTTGTGGAAGCATCTTTGGCAGCGATTACAGCTTCGAGTCGTCTTGGGTATGTCTGTATCAGCTTTGCACGTCTGGATTTGGGGATTTTCTCAATTCTTCCTTGTAGATTTGCTCAAGCTCTGTGAAGTTGGATGGGGAGTGTCAGTGAACATCAATCTTCAAGGCTTTCCACAGATTCTCAATGGAATTCAATTCTGGGCTGAAGTGGGGCCATGCAAGGGCTTTAACATTCTTGTTCTGAAGCCATTCAAGTGTTGCTTTGGCTGTGTGCTTGGAGTCATTGTCATGTGGGAACGTAAGTCTTTACCACAGTTCAATATTGTTAGCACTCTGAAGCAGGTTCTCCTCAAGGATTTGCTTGTATTTGGCTCCATTCATTGTTCCCTCTATCCTTATAAGTCTTCCAGTCCCTGACACTGAAAAGCATCTGCATAGCTTGTTGCTTCCACCACCATGCTTCATGGTAGGGATGGTGTTAAATGGGTGAAGAGCTGTGCTCGGTTTCCATCAGACATAGCAATTTGCATTCAGGCGAAAGAGTTAAATTTTCATCTCATTACCCCACAGAATATTTTCCATCACACTCTCAGAGTCTTTCACGTGCCTTTTTTCAAACTACAGGCTTGCTTTCATGTGCCTGTTTCTCAGGAGTGGCTTCGGTCTGGCCCCTCTCCCATAAAGCCTAGATTTGTGAAGTGCTGCAGAAACTGTTGTCCTTCCAGCAGGTTCTCCCATCTCAGCCAAGGAACCTTGTAGCTCTGTCAGAGTGGTCATTGGGTTCTTGGTCACTTCATGACCAAGGTCCTTCATGCCAAATTGCTCAGTTCGGTCGGACGGCCAGCTCTCAGAAGATTTTGAATTCAATACATCTGCCTTCCAGACCATGTGTCCATTCAGGCTGAAATTTAAAACATATATTCCCCATCACTAGGAGATCATAATTGTGAAGTTTTACACCAATTGATGAAGCAGTTCAAGAGAATGATTGATAAGATTTTTTCCTTTCTCGAATATGGCTGGCATACCATGTGACCGACCAATTATTCGTGAATTCCCTGGTATCCACAAGGCTTGGGGAACATTTGTGTGAAGTTTCCCCTCCAAGATTTATTAAATCCGTCAATACCCCTTCCCTTCGTGTGCAGCCTTTTGGTTGCTGCACTGGTACTCATTTTGCCGACCTCGGAAGGATGACAGGCTGAATCAACCCCCTGGTGTTAATTCAGCGTACAACAAGGCTTGGACTCAGGACCCTTGTTTCCCAAGCCACCACCCGAACTGCTAAGCCAACACCAGGCAACACCTTTTGGCCGATGTTGACAAACATCGTTGGTGGTTGAATTCACTCACCTGATCTGCAAGTTCTGTTCAAAGAGATATGCAAAGTCAATCGGATGCAAATTGAGGATTTTAGGAATTAAAAAAAAAGTTGCTGACTTTTGGCCTATTGTGACCTTTTGACAAAAAAACAAGTTCGAATTACGAACATATCCCATGGGAGTTCATTCGTACAACTCTCAGGTGAGCGATAGCACGGACGACAGATAGTTTTGAAATTTGGTAATATTTCCATCGCATCAGAAAAAGAAAGCAGAACACCTCACAAGAGTGAGGCTAGTTTCAAATTATCATTTGCGACTTAATTTTGTGTTGAGCGTCACCCAGCGCATTAAAAATTTTTTAAATAATAATTTTAATAAAATGGGCCGTTTCTCTGCACAAAGGGCCGAAATCGCACTTTGGGCTCAGTTAATCCCTGGGGAATTGTTTCAAGATGATACCTGTCAAGTTTGGTTTGGTTTAGTTCTGTTCACTAATAACCTAGAAATAATATTTTTACAAAAATGGGTCGAAATCGCACTTTGGGCTCAGTTAATCCCTGGGGAATGGTCTCCAGAATATACCTGTCAAGTTTGGTTTGGTTTGGTTCCATTCACTAATAACCTCGAAATGACAATTTTACAAAAATGGGTCGAAATCACACTTTGGGCTCAGTTAATCCCTGGGGAATGGTCTCCAGAATATACCTGTCAAGTTTGGTTCGGTTCCGTTCACTAATAACCGAGAAATAACAATTTTAAGAAAATGGGTCGAAATGGGCCGTTCCTCGGCTCAAAGGGCGGGAATCGCACTTTGGGCTCAGTTTGTGTCTGAG
>NW_028222628.1:0-31333 GCF_056783735.1 Eptatretus burgeri | reverse complement strand
TTGGATTTCAGAAAAATATTAAATAATGTTTTCTCTGGAACCGCTTAACCAAACGAATCGAAAATTTGTAATTATCATCTAGCAGGCAGTATGCACGCTTGGTAAAAATTATGATGTCACACGTCACATGGTTTGGCGGCCATCTTGGATTGAAAAACGCACCTTTACCGATTAACACGAAACTTCACGTACGTGTTCCAATACCCAGTTGGAAGCAGAATATACATTTCTGATGTCATAGGTCACATGGTTCGTCAGCCATCTTGGATTGAAAAACAATATCTTCAAACGTCTTTTTCTCTGAAACGGCTGAACAGATCCAGGCGAAACTCCACCACTATGACCGCCTCTCCATGACGAATAAAAAGTTCCCCCCCCTTTTGAGGTACGATGCAACGTTTGGCAGCCATATTGGATTGAAGGAAAAATATTAATTAATGTTTACTCTGGAACTACTGCATCAATAAATGTGAAACATCAACTTTATGGTGGAACGCTCATGCGGAATGAGGGTTTGAAATTTCAACGCGATCGGGCCCAGGGTTTGGCAGCCATGTTGGTTTTAAGAAAAATATTAAATAATGTTTTCTCTGGAACTGCTTAACCTGGAGAAGCGAAAATTTGCAGTTATCATCCACCATCGTGTTTGCACACGTGGTGCAAATTATGACATCACAAGTCACATGGTTTGGCCGCCATCTTGGATTGAAGGATAAATATTAATTAATGTTTACTCTGGAACCGCTGCCTCTATATATGCGAAACTTCAGATTTATAATTCAGGTGACATGCGAAATAAAAGTTTAAAATTTCAACCTGATCGGTCACGCGGTTTGGGAGCCAGAATTATTTAATTATTTGAATCTGGAAGCCAGTAATAACGAAATTGAATGCTTTGTGCTGCCCGGTTCGTAACTCATCTGTTCCGTGCCGTCTCGAAGCAGGCCTGTGTTTGTATCACTATTAAATAATGTTTTCTCTGGCACCGCTTATCCTTTCAATGCCAAACTTTGCGACTGTCATCTGAAGAAAGTCCCATGTTGTATCAAAGGCGGACGGACTGGGTACCCGGTCATCACTGCCAGCAGTTATAAAGTGGCAGTTCTAGTTAGGGTATCCAGTCAAATGGACTGGATAACCTATTGTTTTTCTTCTGTTTATTATTATTATTAGGGTACCCTGTGAGTACAGGGTACCCTATTGTTTTTCTTCTGTTTATTATTATTAGGGTACCCTGTGAGTACAGGGTACCCTATTGTTTTTCTTCTGTTTATTATTATTATTATTATTTTTCTTTTTCCGCCGGCATTTTGCACCCTTTTTCGCTTTAAAAACCATTTTCTCTGGGATACTAAGTCCGATCGACACAAAATTTTCACCACAGTATGTATCTTTTTTGATAGCACAATCACGTTATAATTATGACGTCATTGGTCACGTGGTACGGTCGCCATCTTGAAAAAAGCGATAAACTTTGGACATCTGTATCTCGGAAACCGTGCAATGGAAAATTTTTTCGCTTGATACATTTTACTAAGCTCTCTATGGGGAACACGTGTGATTTTTCGTGACGTCATAGGTGAAGCGATATTCCAGTGAAAATTCGTCAAGTAGAACGCCATATAGGAAAAATCTGAAAAATTCTGAGCATCATCTACGCCTAAAATTGCTGCGGAAAATGTTTTTCTTGACGTCATCGATGACGTAATTCGGCCGCCATCTTGTTTTTTAGTGTTTTTTTAAAAAATCTTCTTCTCCAGAAGGGCTGGACAGATTAAGGCGAAACTTTACACGTACATTCCCCTGATGTCCTCTTTCAAGTTTGTTAATTTGTTGTTGATACGTCACATGGTTTGGCGGCCATCTTGAAAAAACCCTAAAACCTTCAAACATCTTCTTCTCCAGAAGCGCTGGTCCCATGAAGGCGAGATTTCACAACTATATTCGGGACATGTATGCGATGCAAGTTTGTTAATTTCAAAGTGATAGGTCACATGGTTTGGCCGCCATGTTGGATTTAAGAAAAATATTAAATAATGTTTTCTCTGGTATTTCATAAGCCATCGAAGCGAAAATTTGCAATTGCCTTCCTCCCTCAAGTCTGCATACATGGTAAAAAAATTTTTACCTCAGAAGTCACATGGTTTGGCGGCCATCTTGGATAGAAAAATAGACCTTATCCGATTTTCACGAAACTTCACACACTTGTTCGGGTCGACGATGGAAAGCAGAATTTAAATTTATGATATCATAGGTCACAAGGTTCGGCAGCCATCTTGGATTGAAAATGAATAAATTTTAAAAATCTTCTTCTCCAGAAGGGCAAGACAGATTAAGACGAAACTTCACAGATATATTCCCCATGAGATCCTTTCTCAAGTTTGTTAATTTCTTCTTGATCGGTCACATGGTTTGGCGGCCATCTTGAAAAACCCTAAAACCTTCAAACATCTTCTTCTCCAGAAGCGCTGGTCCACTGAAGGGGAGATTTCAGAACTATATTCGGGAGAGTAAGGCGATATAAGTTTGTTAATTTCGAATTGATAAGTCACATGGTTTGGCCGCCATCTTGGATTTAAGAAAAATATTAAATAATGTTTTCTCTGGAACCGCTTAACCAAACGAATCGAAAATTTGTAATTATCATCGAGAGGGCATTATGCACGCATGATAAAAATTATGACATCACACGTCACATGGTTTGGCGGCCATCTTGGATAGAAAAACGCACCTTAACCGATTAACACGAAACTTCACAACCGTGTTCCAATACCCAGTTGGAAGCAGAATATAAATTTCTGATGTCATAGGTCACATGGTTCGTCAGCCATCTTGGATTGAAAAACAATATCTTCAAACGTCTTTTTCTCTGAAACGGCTGAACAGATCCAGGCGAAACTCGACCACTATGACCGCCTCTCCATGACGAATAAAAAGTTCCAACCTCCTTTTGAGGTACGACGCAACGTTTGGCAGCCATATTGGATTGAAGGAAAAATATTAATTAATGTTTACTCTGGTACTACTGCATCAATAAATGTGAAGCATCACCTTTATGGTGCAACAGTCATGCGGAATGAGGGTTTGAAATTTCAACGGGATCGGGCGCAGGGTTTGGCAGCCATGTTGGTTTTAAGAAAAATATTAAATAATGTTTTCTCTGGAACTGCTTAACCTAGCGAAGCGAAAATTTGCACTTATCGTCTACAATTGTGTTTGCACATGTGGTGAAAATTATGATATCAGAAGTCACATGGTTTGGCCGCCATCTTGGATTGAAGGATAAATATTAATTAATGTTTACTCTGGAACCGCTTCCTCTGTATATGCGAAACTTCACATTTATAATTCAGGTGACATGCGAAACAAAAGTTTAAAATTTCAACCTGATCGGTCACGCGGTTTGGGAGCCAGAATTATTTAATTATTTGAATCTAGAAGCCAGTAATAACGAAATTGAACGCTTTGTGCTGCCCGGTTCAGAACTCGTCTGTTCCGCGCCCTCTCGAAGCAGGCCTGTGTTTGTATCACTATTAAATAATGTTTTCTCTGGCACCGCTTATCCGATAAATGCGAAACTTTGCGACTATGATTTAAGTCTCACGTTGAGTCAAAGGCGGACGCGGACTGGGTACCCGGTCATCACTGCCAGCAGTTATAAAGTGGCAGTTCTAGTTATTATTATTTTTATTATTATTTTTCTTCCGCCGTAAATTTGCAAAATTTCCAGTTTTTTTCGCTTTAAATGCCATTTTCTCAGAAATGGTAAGACCAATCGACACAAAATTTTCACCAGATATGTATCTTTTTTGATAGCATACATAATTGATAATTATGACGTCATAGGTCACGTGATACGGGCGCCATCTTGAAAAAACAGATCAACTTTGGACCTCTGTATCTCGGAAACCTTCTAGTGTAAAAAAATTTCGCTTGATACATTTGAACAAGCTCCCTCTCGGGTATACGTGTGATTTTTCGTGACGTCATCAGTGAAGAGGTATCCCAGTAAAAATTCGTCAAGTAGAACGCCACATGGCAAAAATTTGAAATTTCTTGAGCATCATCTACACAAAAATTCATCGTAGAAAAAAATATTTTGACGTCATCAGTGACGTAATTCGGCCGCCATCTTGTTTTTTTAAAAAAATCTTCTTCTCCAGAACGGCTGTGCAGATTGAGGCGAAACTTTACAGGCACATTCCCCCTGAGGTCCTCTTTCAAGTTTGTTAATTTGTTGTTCATACGTCACATGGTTTGGCGGCCATCTTGAAAAAGCCTTAAAACCTTCAAACATCTTCTTCTCCAGAAGCTGGTCCAATGAAGGCGAGATTTCAGAACTATATTCGTGACATGTATGCGATGCAAGTTTGTTAATTTCAAAGTGATAGGTCACATGGTTTGGCCGCCATGTTGGATTTAAGAAAAATATTAAATAATGTTTTCTCTGGTATTTCATAAGCCATCAAAGCGAAAATTTGCAAGTGCCTTCCTCCCTCAAGTCTGCATACATGGTAAAAAATTTTACCTCAGAAGTCACATGGTTTGGCGGCCATCTTGGATAGAAAAATAGACTTTATCCGATTTACACGAAACTTCACACACTTGTTCGGGTCATCAATGGAAAGCAGAATTTAAATTTATGATATCAGAGGTCACAAGGTTCGGCAGCCATCTTGGATTGAAAATGAATAAATTTTTAAAATCTTCTTCTCCAGAAGGGCAAGACAGATGAAGACGAAACTTCACACATATATTCCCCATGAGGTCCTTTCTCAAGTTTGTTAATTTGTTCTTGATCGGTCACATGGTTCGGCGGCCATCTTGAAAAAACCCTAAAACATTCAAACATCTTCTTCTCCAGAAGCGCTGGTCGGATGAAGCGGAGATTTCAGAACTATATTCAGGACACGTAGGCGATATAAGTTTGTTAATTTCGAATTGATACGTTAGACGGTTTGGCCGCCATCTTGGATTTAAGAAAAATATTAAATAATGTTTTCTCTGGAACCGCTGAACCAAACGAATCGAAAATTTGTAATTATCATCTACCATCGTGTATGCACGCATGGTAAAAATTATGACATCAAACGTCACATGGTTTGGCGGCCATCTTGGATAGAAAAACGCACCTTTACCGATTAACACGAAACTTTACAAACGTGTTCCAATACCCAGTTGGAAGCAGAATATAAATTTCTGATGTCATAGGTCACATGGTTCGTCAGCCATCTTGGATTGAAAATGAATAAATTTTAAAAATCTTCTTCTCCAGAAAGGCAAGACAGATTAAGCCAAAACTTCACACATATATTCCCCATGAGGTCCTTTCTCAAGTTTGTTAATTTGTTCTTGATTGGTCACATGGTTTGGCGGCCATCTTGAATTTACCTTAAAACCTTCAAACATCTTCTTCTCCAGAACACCTGATCTGATCAAGGGGAAACTTCACACCCCTATTGCACATGAGTAGGGAATACAAGTTTGTTAATTTCTAATTGATAGGTCACATGGTTTGGCAGCCATATTGAATTTAAGAAAAATATTAAATAATGTTTTCTCTGGAACTGCTTAACCTATCGAAGCGAAAATTTGCGTCTGTCATCCTCCATGATATCTGCATACATGTTGCAAATTATGACATCACAAGTCACATGGTTTGGCCGCCATCTTGGATTGAAGGATAAATATTAATTAATGTTTACTCTGGAACCACTACATCTATACATGCGAAACTTCACATTTATAATTCAGGCGACATGCGAAACAAAAGTTTAAAATTTCAACCTGATCGGTCATGCTGATTTGGAACCAGAATTATTTAATTATTTGAATCTGGAAGCCAGGAATAACGAAATTGAACGCTTTGTGCTGCCCGGTTCGTAACTCGTCTGTTCCGCGCCGTTTCGAAGCAGGCCTGTGTTTGTATCACCATTAAATTATGTTTTCTCTGGCACCGCTTATCCTTTTAATGCGAAAATTGCGACTCTGATTTAAGTCCCATGTTGTATCAAAGGCGGATGGACTGGGTACCCGGTCATCACTGCCAGCAGTTATAAAGTGGCAGTTCTAGTTATTATTATTTTTCTTTTTCCGCCGGCATTTTGCACCCTTTTTCGCTTTAAAAACCATTTTCTCTGGGATACTAAGTCCGATCGACACAAAATTTTCACCACAGTATGTATCTTTTTTGATAGCACAATCACGTTATAATTATGACGTCATTGGTCACGTGGTACGGTCGCCATCTTGAAAAAAGCGATAAACTTTGGACATCTGTATCTCGGAAACCGTGCAATGGAAAATTTTTTCGCTTGATACATTTTACTAAGCTCTCTATGGGGAACACGTGTGATTTTTCGTGACGTCATAGGTGAAGCGATATTCCAGTGAAAATTCGTCAAGTAGAACGCCATATAGGAAAAATCTGAAAAATTCTGAGCATCATCTACGCCTAAAATTGCTGCGGAAAATGTTTTTCTTGACGTCATCGATGACGTAATTCGGCCGCCATCTTGTTTTTTAGTGTTTTTTAAAAAAAAATCTTCTTCTCCAGAAGGGCTGGACAGATTAAGGCGAAACTTTACACGTACATTCCCCCTGATGTCCTCTTTCAAGTTTGTTAATTTGTTGTTGATACGTCACATGGTTTGGCGGCCATCTTGAAAAAACCCTAAAACCTTCAAACATCTTCTTCTCCAGAAGCGCTGGTCCCATGAAGGCGAGATTTCACAACTATATTCGGGACATGTATGCGATGCAAGTTTGTTAATTTCAAAGTGATAGGTCACATGGTTTGGCCGCCATGTTGGATTTAAGAAAAATATTAATTAATGTTTACTCTGGAACCGCTTCCTCTGTATATGCGAAACTTCACATTTATAATTCAGGTGACATGCGAAACAAAAGTTTAAAATTTCAACCTGATCGGTCACGCGGTTTGGGAGCCAGAATTATTTAATTATTTGAATCTAGAAGCCAGTAATAACGAAATTGAACGCTTTGTGCTGCCCGGTTCAGAACTCGTCTGTTCCGCGCCCTCTCGAAGCAGGCCTGTGTTTGTATCACTATTAAATAATGTTTTCTCTGGCACCGCTTATCCGATAAATGCGAAACTTTGCGACTATGATTTAAGTCTCACGTTGAGTCAAAGGCGGACGCGGACTGGGTACCCGGTCATCACTGCCAGCAGTTATAAAGTGGCAGTTCTAGTTATTATTATTTTTCTTTTTCCGCCGGCATTTTGCACCCTTTTTCGCTTTAAAAACCATTTTCTCTGGGATACTAAGTCCGATCGACACAAAATTTTCACCACAGTATGTATCTTTTTTGATAGCACAATCACGTTATAATTATGACGTCATTGGTCACGTGGTACGGTCGCCATCTTGAAAAAAGCGATAAACTTTGGACATCTGTATCTCGGAAACCGTGCAATGGAAAATTTTTTCGCTTGATACATTTTACTAAGCTCTCTATGGGGAACACGTGTGATTTTTCGTGACGTCATAGGTGAAGCGATATTCCAGTGAAAATTCGTCAAGTAGAACGCCATATAGGAAAAATCTGAAAAATTCTGAGCATCATCTACGCCTAAAATTGCTGCGGAAAATGTTTTTCTTGACGTCATCGATGACGTAATTCGGCCGCCATCTTGTTTTTTAGTGTTTTTTAAAAAAATCTTCTTCTCCAGAAGGGCTGGACAGATTAAGGCGAAACTTTACACGTACATTCCCCTGATGTCCTCTTTCAAGTTTGTTAATTTGTTGTTGATACGTCACATGGTTTGGCGGCCATCTTGAAAAAACCCTAAAACCTTCAAACATCTTCTTCTCCAGAAGCGCTGGTCCCATGAAGGCGAGATTTCACAACTATATTCGGGACATGTATGCGATGCAAGTTTGTTAATTTCAAAGTGATAGGTCACATGGTTTGGCCGCCATGTTGGATTTAAGAAAAATATTAAATAATGTTTTCTCTGGTATTTCATAAGCCATCGAAGCGAAAATTTGCAATTGCCTTCCTCCCTCAAGTCTGCATACATGGTAAAAAATTTTACCTCAGAAGTCACATGGTTTGGCGGCCATCTTGGATAGAAAAATAGACCTTATCCGATTTTCACGAAACTTCACACACTTGTTCGGGTCGACGATGGAAAGCAGAATTTAAATTTATGATATCATAGGTCACAAGGTTCGGCAGCCATCTTGGATTGAAAATGAATAAATTTTAAAAATCTTCTTCTCCAGAAGGGCAAGACAGATTAAGACGAAACTTCACAGATATATTCCCCATGAGATCCTTTCTCAAGTTTGTTAATTTCTTCTTGATCGGTCACATGGTTTGGCGGCCATCTTGAAAAACCCTAAAACCTTCAAACATCTTCTTCTCCAGAAGCGCTGGTCCACTGAAGGGGAGATTTCAGAACTATATTCGGGAGAGTAAGGCGATATAAGTTTGTTAATTTCGAATTGATAAGTCACATGGTTTGGCCGCCATCTTGGATTTAAGAAAAATATTAAATAATGTTTTCTCTGGAACCGCTTAACCAAACGAATCGAAAATTTGTAATTATCATCGAGAGGGCATTATGCACGCATGATAAAAATTATGACATCACACGTCACATGGTTTGGCGGCCATCTTGGATAGAAAAACGCACCTTAACCGATTAACACGAAACTTCACAACCGTGTTCCAATACCCAGTTGGAAGCAGAATATAAATTTCTGATGTCATAGGTCACATGGTTCGTCAGCCATCTTGGATTGAAAAACAATATCTTCAAACGTCTTTTTCTCTGAAACGGCTGAACAGATCCAGGCGAAACTCGACCACTATGACCGCCTCTCCATGACGAATAAAAAGTTCCAACCCCTTTTGAGGTACGACGCAACGTTTGGCAGCCATATTGGATTGAAGGAAAAATATTAATTAATGTTTACTCTGGTACTACTGCATCAATAAATGTGAAGCATCACCTTTATGGTGCAACAGTCATGCGGAATGAGGGTTTGAAATTTCAACGGGATCGGGCGCAGGGTTTGGCAGCCATGTTGGTTTTAAGAAAAATATTAAATAATGTTTTCTCTGGAACTGCTTAACCTAGCGAAGCGAAAATTTGCACTTATCGTCTACAATTGTGTTTGCACATGTGGTGAAAATTATGATATCAGAAGTCACATGGTTTGGCCGCCATCTTGGATTGAAGGATAAATATTAATTAATGTTTACTCTGGAACCGCTTCCTCTGTATATGCGAAACTTCACATTTATAATTCAGGTGACATGCGAAACAAAAGTTTAAAATTTCAACCTGATCGGTCACGCGGTTTGGGAGCCAGAATTATTTAATTATTTGAATCTAGAAGCCAGTAATAACGAAATTGAACGCTTTGTGCTGCCCGGTTCAGAACTCGTCTGTTCCGCGCCCTCTCGAAGCAGGCCTGTGTTTGTATCACTATTAAATAATGTTTTCTCTGGCACCGCTTATCCGATAAATGCGAAACTTTGCGACTATGATTTAAGTCTCACGTTGAGTCAAAGGCGGACGCGGACTGGGTACCCGGTCATCACTGCCAGCAGTTATAAAGTGGCAGTTCTAGTTAGGGTACCCTGTGAGTACAGGGTACCCTATTGTTTTTCTTCTGTTTATTATTATTATTATTATTTTTCTTTTTCCGCCGGCATTTTGCACCCTTTTTCGCTTTAAAAACCATTTTCTCTGGGATACTAAGTCCGATCGACACAAAATTTTCACCACAGTATGTATCTTTTTTGATAGCACAATCACGTTATAATTATGACGTCATTGGTCACGTGGTACGGTCGCCATCTTGAAAAAAGCGATAAACTTTGGACATCTGTATCTCGGAAACCGTGCAATGGAAAATTTTTTCGCTTGATACATTTTACTAAGCTCCCTATGGGGAACACGTGTGATTTTTCGTGACGTCATAGGTGAAGCGATATTCCAGTGAAAATTCGTCAAGTAGAACGCCATATAGGAAAAATCTGAAAAATTCTGAGCATCATCTACGCCTAAAATTGCTGCGGAAAATGTTTTTCTTGACGTCATCGATGACGTAATTCGGCCGCCATCTTGTTTTTTAGTGTTTTTAAAAAAAATCTTCTTCTCCAGAAGGGCTGGACAGATTAAGGCGAAACTTTACAGGTACATTCCCCTGATGTCCTCTTTCAAGTTTGTTAATTTGTTGTTGATACGTCACATGGTTTGGCGGCCATCTTGAAAAAACCCTAAAACCTTCAAACATCTTCTTCTCCAGAAGCGCTGGTCCCATGAAGGCGAGATTTCACAACTATATTCGGGACATGTATGCGATGCAAGTTTGTTAATTTCAAAGTGATAGGTCACATGGTTTGGCCGCCATGTTGGATTTAAGAAAAATATTAAATAATGTTTTCTCTGGTATTTCATAAGCCATCGAAGCGAAAATTTGCAATTGCCTTCCTCCCTCAAGTCTGCATACATGGTAAAAATTTTTTACCTCAGAAGTCACATGGTTTGGCGGCCATCTTGGATAGAAAAATAGACCTTATCCGATTTTCACGAAACTTCACACACTTGTTCGGGTCGACGATGGAAAGCAGAATTTAAATTTATGATATCATAGGTCACAAGGTTCGGCAGCCATCTTGGATTGAAAATGAATAAATTTTAAAAATCTTCTTCTCCAGAAGGGCAAGACAGATTAAGACGAAACTTCACAGATATATTCCCCATGAGATCCTTTCTCAAGTTTGTTAATTTCTTCTTGATCGGTCACATGGTTTGGCGGCCATCTTGAAAAAACCCTAAAACCTTCAAACATCTTCTTCTCCAGAAGCGCTGGTCCACTGAAGGGGAGATTTCAGAACTATATTCGGGAGAGTAAGGCGATATAAGTTTGTTAATTTCGAATTGATAAGTCACATGGTTTGGCCGCCATCTTGGATTTAAGAAAAATATTAAATAATGTTTTCTCTGGAACCGCTTAACCAAACGAATCGAAAATTTGTAATTATCATCGAGAGGGCATTATGCACGCATGATAAAAATTATGACGTCACACGTCACATGGTTTGGCGGCCATCTTGGATAGAAAAACGCACCTTAACCGATTAACACGAAACTTCACAACCGTGTTCCAATACCCAGTTGGAAGCAGAATATAAATTTCTGATGTCATAGGTCACATGGTTCGTCAGCCATCTTGGATTGAAAAACAATATCTTCAAACGTCTTTTTCTCTGAAACGGCTGAACAGATCCAGGCGAAACTCGACCACTATGACCGCCTCTCCTTGACGAATAAAAAGTTCCAACCCCCTTTTGAGGTACGACGCAACGTTTGGCAGCCATATTGGATTGAAGGAAAAATATTAATTAATGTTTACTCTGGTACTACTGCATCAATAAATGTGAAGCATCACCTTTATGGTGCAACAGTCATGCGGAATGAGGGTTTGAAATTTCAACGGGATCGGGCGCAGGGTTTGGCAGCCATGTTGGTTTTAAGAAAAATATTAAATAATGTTTTCTCTGGAACTGCTTAACCTAGCGAAGCGAAAATTTGCACTTATCGTCTACAATTGTGTTTGCACATGTGGTGAAAATTATGACATCAGAAGTCACATGGTTTGGCCGCCATCTTGGATTGAAGGATAAATATTAATTAATGTTTACTCTGGAACCGCTTCCTCTGTATATGCGAAACTTCACATTTATAATTCAGGTGACATGCGAAACAAAAGTTTAAAATTTCAACCTGATCGGTCACGCGGTTTGGGAGCCAGAATTATTTAATTATTTGAATCTAGAAGCCAGTAATAACGAAATTGAACGCTTTGTGCTGCCCGGTTCAGAACTCGTCTGTTCCGCGCCCTCTCGAAGCAGGCCTCTGTTTGTATCACTATTAAATAATGTTTTTCTCTGGCACCGCTTATCCTTTCAATGCGAAACTTTGCGACTGTCATCTGCAGAAAGTCCCATGTTGTATCAAAGGCCGACACGTCTGGGTACCCGGTCATCACTGCCAGCAGTTATAAAGTGGCAGTTCTAGTTATTATTATTTTTCTTTTTCCGCCGGCATTTTGCACCCTTTTTCGCTTTAAAAACCATTTTCTCTGGGATACTAAGTCCGATCGACACAAAATTTTCACCACAGTATGTATCTTTTTTGATAGCACAATCACGTTATAATTATGACGTCATTGGTCACGTGGTACGGTCGCCATCTTGAAAAAAGCGATAAACTTTGGACATCTGTATCTCGGAAACCGTGCAATGGAAAATTTTTTCGCTTGATACATTTTACTAAGCTCTCTATGGGGAACACGTGTGATTTTTCGTGACGTCATAGGTGAAGCGATATTCCAGTGAAAATTCGTCAAGTAGAACGCCATATAGGAAAAATCTGAAAAATTCTGAGCATCATCTACGCCTAAAATTGCTGCGGAAAATGTTTTTCTTGACGTCATCGATGACGTAATTCGGCCGCCATCTTGTTTTTTAGTGTTTTTTAAAAAAAAAATCTTCTTCTCCAGAAGGGCTGGACAGATTAAGGCGAAACTTTACACGTACATTCCCCTGATGTCCTCTTTCAAGTTTGTTAATTTGTTGTTGATACGTCACATGGTTTGGCGGCCATCTTGAAAAAACCCTAAAACCTTCAAACATCTTCTTCTCCAGAAGCGCTGGTCCCATGAAGGCGAGATTTCACAACTATATTCGGGACATGTATGCGATGCAAGTTTGTTAATTTCAAAGTGATAGGTCACATGGTTTGGCCGCCATGTTGGATTTAAGAAAAATATTAAATAATGTTTTCTCTGGTATTTCATAAGCCATCGAAGCGAAAATTTGCAATTGCCTTCCTCCCTCAAGTCTGCATACATGGTAAAAAAATTTTACCTCAGAAGTCACATGGTTTGGCGGCCATCTTGGATAGAAAAATAGACCTTATCCGATTTTCACGAAACTTCACACACTTGTTCGGGTCGACGATGGAAAGCAGAATTTAAATTTATGATATCATAGGTCACAAGGTTCGGCAGCCATCTTGGATTGAAAATGAATAAATTTTAAAAATCTTCTTCTCCAGAAGGGCAAGACAGATTAAGACGAAACTTCACAGATATATTCCCCATGAGATCCTTTCTCAAGTTTGTTAATTTCTTCTTGATCGGTCACATGGTTTGGCGGCCATCTTGAAAAAACCCTAAAACCTTCAAACATCTTCTTCTCCAGAAGCGCTGGTCCACTGAAGGGGAGATTTCAGAACTATATTCGGGAGAGTAAGGCGATATAAGTTTGTTAATTTCGAATTGATAAGTCACATGGTTTGGCCGCCATCTTGGATTTAAGAAAAATATTAAATAATGTTTTCTCTGGAACCGCTTAACCAAACGAATCGAAAATTTGTAATTATCATCGAGAGGGCATTATGCACGCATGATAAAAATTATGACATCACACGTCACATGGTTTGGCGGCCATCTTGGATAGAAAAACGCACCTTAACCGATTAACACGAAACTTCACAACCGTGTTCCAATACCCAGTTGGAAGCAGAATATAAATTTCTGATGTCATAGGTCACATGGTTCGTCAGCCATCTTGGATTGAAAAACAATATCTTCAAACGTCTTTTTCTCTGAAACGGCTGAACAGATCCAGGCGAAACTCGACCACTATGACCGCCTCTCCATGACGAATAAAAGTTCCAACCCCCTTTTGAGGTACGACGCAACGTTTGGCAGCCATATTGGATTGAAGGAAAAATATTAATTAATGTTTACTCTGGTACTACTGCATCAATAAATGTGAAGCATCACCTTTATGGTGCAACAGTCATGCGGAATGAGGGTTTGAAATTTCAACGGGATCGGGCGCAGGGTTTGGCAGCCATGTTGGTTTTAAGAAAAATATTAAATAATGTTTTCTCTGGAACTGCTTAACCTAGCGAAGCGAAAATTTGCACTTATCGTCTACAATTGTGTTTGCACATGTGGTGAAAATTATGATATCAGAAGTCACATGGTTTGGCCGCCATCTTGGATTGAAGGATAAATATTAATTAATGTTTACTCTGGAACCGCTTCCTCTGTATATGCGAAACTTCACATTTATAATTCAGGTGACATGCGAAACAAAAGTTTAAAATTTCAACCTGATCGGTCACGCGGTTTGGGAGCCAGAATTATTTAATTATTTGAATCTAGAAGCCAGTAATAACGAAATTGAACGCTTTGTGCTGCCCGGTTCAGAACTCGTCTGTTCCGCGCCCTCTCGAAGCAGGCCTGTGTTTGTATCACTATTAAATAATGTTTTCTCTGGCACCGCTTATCCGATAAATGCGAAACTTTGCGACTATGATTTAAGTCTCACGTTGAGTCAAAGGCGGACGCGGACTGGGTACCCGGTCATCACTGCCAGCAGTTATAAAGTGGCAGTTCTAGTTAGGGTACCCTGTGAGTACAGGGTACCCTATTGTTTTTCTTCTGTTTATTATTATTAGGGTACCCTGTGAGTACAGGGTACCCTATTGTTTTTCTTCTGTTTATTATTATTAGGGTACCCTGTGAGTACAGGGTACCCTATTGTTTTTCTTCTGTTTATTATTATTATTATTATTTTTCTTTTTCCGCCGGCATTTTGCACCCTTTTTCGCTTTAAAAACCATTTTCTCTGGGATACTAAGTCCGATCGACACAAAATTTTCACCACAGTATGTATCTTTTTTGATAGCACAATCACGTTATAATTATGACGTCATTGGTCACGTGGTACGGTCGCCATCTTGAAAAAAGCGATAAACTTTGGACATCTGTATCTCGGAAACCGTGCAATGGAAAATTTTTTCGCTTGATACATTTTACTAAGCTCCCTATGGGGAACACGTGTGATTTTTCGTGACGTCATAGGTGAAGCGATATTCCAGTGAAAATTCGTCAAGTAGAACGCCATATAGGAAAAATCTGAAAAATTCTGAGCATCATCTACGCCTAAAATTGCTGCGGAAAATGTTTTTCTTGACGTCATCGATGACGTAATTCGGCCGCCATCTTGTTTTTTAGTGTTTTTTAAAAAAAATCTTCTTCTCCAGAAGGGCTGGACAGATTAAGGCGAAACTTTACAGGTACATTCCCCCTGATGTCCTCTTTCAAGTTTGTTAATTTGTTGTTGATACGTCACATGGTTTGGCGGCCATCTTGAAAAAACCCTAAAACCTTCAAACATCTTCTTCTCCAGAAGCGCTGGTCCCATGAAGGCGAGATTTCACAACTATATTCGGGACATGTATGCGATGCAAGTTTGTTAATTTCAAAGTGATAGGTCACATGGTTTGGCCGCCATGTTGGATTTAAGAAAAATATTAAATAATGTTTTCTCTGGTATTTCATAAGCCATCGAAGCGAAAATTTGCAATTGCCTTCCTCCCTCAAGTCTGCATACATGGTAAAAAATTTTTACCTCAGAAGTCACATGGTTTGGCGGCCATCTTGGATAGAAAAATAGACCTTATCCGATTTTCACGAAACTTCACACACTTGTTCGGGTCGACGATGGAAAGCAGAATTTAAATTTATGATATCATAGGTCACAAGGTTCGGCAGCCATCTTGGATTGAAAATGAATAAATTTTAAAAATCTTCTTCTCCAGAAGGGCAAGACAGATTAAGACGAAACTTCACAGATATATTCCCCATGAGATCCTTTCTCAAGTTTGTTAATTTCTTCTTGATCGGTCACATGGTTTGGCGGCCATCTTGAAAAAACCCTAAAACCTTCAAACATCTTCTTCTCCAGAAGCGCTGGTCCACTGAAGGGGAGATTTCAGAACTATATTCGGGAGAGTAAGGCGATATAAGTTTGTTAATTTCGAATTGATAAGTCACATGGTTTGGCCGCCATCTTGGATTTAAGAAAAATATTAAATAATGTTTTCTCTGGAACCGCTTAACCAAACGAATCGAAAATTTGTAATTATCATCGAGAGGGCATTATGCACGCATGATAAAAATTATGACGTCACACGTCACATGGTTTGGCGGCCATCTTGGATAGAAAAACGCACCTTAACCGATTAACACGAAACTTCACAACCGTGTTCCAATACCCAGTTGGAAGCAGAATATAAATTTCTGATGTCATAGGTCACATGGTTCGTCAGCCATCTTGGATTGAAAAACAATATCTTCAAACGTCTTTTTCTCTGAAACGGCTGAACAGATCCAGGCGAAACTCGACCACTATGACCGCCTCTCCTTGACGAATAAAAAGTTCCAACCCCCTTTTGAGGTACGACGCAACGTTTGGCAGCCATATTGGATTGAAGGAAAAATATTAATTAATGTTTACTCTGGTACTACTGCATCAATAAATGTGAAGCATCACCTTTATGGTGCAACAGTCATGCGGAATGAGGGTTTGAAATTTCAACGGGATCGGGCGCAGGGTTTGGCAGCCATGTTGGTTTTAAGAAAAATATTAAATAATGTTTTCTCTGGAACTGCTTAACCTAGCGAAGCGAAAATTTGCACTTATCGTCTACAATTGTGTTTGCACATGTGGTGAAAATTATGACATCAGAAGTCACATGGTTTGGCCGCCATCTTGGATTGAAGGATAAATATTAATTAATGTTTACTCTGGAACCGCTTCCTCTGTATATGCGAAACTTCACATTTATAATTCAGGTGACATGCGAAACAAAAGTTTAAAATTTCAACCTGATCGGTCACGCGGTTTGGGAGCCAGAATTATTTAATTATTTGAATCTAGAAGCCAGTAATAACGAAATTGAACGCTTTGTGCTGCCCGGTTCAGAACTCGTCTGTTCCGCGCCCTCTCGAAGCAGGCCTCTGTTTGTATCACTATTAAATAATGTTTTTCTCTGGCACCGCTTATCCTTTCAATGCGAAACTTTGCGACTGTCATCTGCAGAAAGTCCCATGTTGTATCAAAGGCCGACACGTCTGGGTACCCGGTCATCACTGCCAGCAGTTATAAAGTGGCAGTTCTAGTTAGGGTACCCTGTGAGTACAGGGTACCCTATTGTTTTTCTTCTGTTTATTATTATTATTATTATTTTTCTTTTTCCGCCGGCATTTTGCACCCTTTTTCGCTTTAAAAACCATTTTCTCTGGGATACTAAGTCCGATCGACACAAAATTTTCACCACAGTATGTATCTTTTTTGATAGCACAATCACGTTATAATTATGACGTCATTGGTCACGTGGTACGGTCGCCATCTTGAAAAAAGCGATAAACTTTGGACATCTGTATCTCGGAAACCGTGCAATGGAAAATTTTTTCGCTTGATACATTTTACTAAGCTCTCTATGGGGAACACGTGTGATTTTTCGTGACGTCATAGGTGAAGCGATATTCCAGTGAAAATTCGTCAAGTAGAACGCCATATAGGAAAAATCTGAAAAATTCTGAGCATCATCTACGCCTAAAATTGCTGCGGAAAATGTTTTTCTTGACGTCATCGATGACGTAATTCGGCCGCCATCTTGTTTTTTAGTGTTTTTTAAAAAAAAATCTTCTTCTCCAGAAGGGCTGGACAGATTAAGGCGAAACTTTACACGTACATTCCCCCTGATGTCCTCTTTCAAGTTTGTTAATTTGTTGTTGATACGTCACATGGTTTGGCGGCCATCTTGAAAAAACCCTAAAACCTTCAAACATCTTCTTCTCCAGAAGCGCTGGTCCCATGAAGGCGAGATTTCACAACTATATTCGGGACATGTATGCGATGCAAGTTTGTTAATTTCAAAGTGATAGGTCACATGGTTTGGCCGCCATGTTGGATTTAAGAAAAATATTAAATAATGTTTTCTCTGGTATTTCATAAGCCATCGAAGCGAAAATTTGCAATTGCCTTCCTCCCTCAAGTCTGCATACATGGTAAAAATTTTTACCTCAGAAGTCACATGGTTTGGCGGCCATCTTGGATAGAAAAATAGACCTTATCCGATTTTCACGAAACTTCACACACTTGTTCGGGTCGACGATGGAAAGCAGAATTTAAATTTATGATATCATAGGTCACAAGGTTCGGCAGCCATCTTGGATTGAAAATGAATAAATTTTAAAAATCTTCTTCTCCAGAAGGGCAAGACAGATTAAGACGAAACTTCACAGATATATTCCCCATGAGATCCTTTCTCAAGTTTGTTAATTTCTTCTTGATCGGTCACATGGTTTGGCGGCCATCTTGAAAAAACCCTAAAACCTTCAAACATCTTCTTCTCCAGAAGCGCTGGTCCACTGAAGGGGAGATTTCAGAACTATATTCGGGAGAGTAAGGCGATATAAGTTTGTTAATTTCGAATTGATAAGTCACATGGTTTGGCCGCCATCTTGGATTTAAGAAAAATATTAAATAATGTTTTCTCTGGAACCGCTTAACCAAACGAATCGAAAATTTGTAATTATCATCGAGAGGGCATTATGCACGCATGATAAAAATTATGACGTCACACGTCACATGGTTTGGCGGCCATCTTGGATAGAAAAACGCACCTTAACCGATTAACACGAAACTTCACAACCGTGTTCCAATACCCAGTTGGAAGCAGAATATAAATTTCTGATGTCATAGGTCACATGGTTCGTCAGCCATCTTGGATTGAAAAACAATATCTTCAAACGTCTTTTTCTCTGAAACGGCTGAACAGATCCAGGCGAAACTCGACCACTATGACCGCCTCTCCTTGACGAATAAAAAGTTCCAACCCCCTTTTTGAGGTACGACGCAACGTTTGGCAGCCATATTGGATTGAAGGAAAAATATTAATTAATGTTTACTCTGGTACTACTGCATCAATAAATGTGAAGCATCACCTTTATGGTGCAACAGTCATGCGGAATGAGGGTTTGAAATTTCAACGGGATCGGGCGCAGGGTTTGGCAGCCATGTTGGTTTTAAGAAAAATATTAAATAATGTTTTCTCTGGAACTGCTTAACCTAGCGAAGCGAAAATTTGCACTTATCGTCTACAATTGTGTTTGCACATGTGGTGAAAATTATGACATCAGAAGTCACATGGTTTGGCCGCCATCTTGGATTGAAGGATAAATATTAATTAATGTTTACTCTGGAACCGCTTCCTCTGTATATGCGAAACTTCACATTTATAATTCAGGTGACATGCGAAACAAAAGTTTAAAATTTCAACCTGATCGGTCACGCGGTTTGGGAGCCAGAATTATTTAATTATTTGAATCTAGAAGCCAGTAATAACGAAATTGAACGCTTTGTGCTGCCCGGTTCAGAACTCGTCTGTTCCGCGCCCTCTCGAAGCAGGCCTCTGTTTGTATCACTATTAAATAATGTTTTCTCTGGCACCGCTTATCCTTTCAATGCGAAACTTTGCGACTGTCATCTGCAGAAAGTCCCATGTTGTATCAAAGGCCGACACGTCTGGGTACCCGGTCATCACTGCCAGCAGTTATAAAGTGGCAGTTCTAGTTAGGGTACCCTGTGAGTACAGGGTACCCTATTGTTTTTCTTCTGTTTATTATTATTATTATTTTTCTTTTTCCTCTGGCATTTTGCACCCTTTTTCGCTTTAAAAACCATTTTCTCTGGGATACTAAGTCCGATCGACACAAAATTTTCACCACAGTATGTATCTTTTTTGATAGCACAATCACGTTATAATTATGACGTCATTGGTCACGTGGTACGGTCGCCATCTTGAAAAAGCGATAAACTTTGGACATCTGTATCTCGGAAACCGTGCAATGGAAAATTTTTTCGCTTGATACATTTTACTAAGCTCTCTATGGGGAACACGTGTGATTTTTCGTGACGTCATAGGTGAAGCGATATTCCAGTGAAAATTCGTCAAGTAGAACGCCATATAGGAAAAATCTGAAAAATTCTGAGCATCATCTACGCCTAAAATTGCTGCGGAAAATGTTTTTCTTGACGTCATCGATGACGTAATTCGGCCGCCATCTTGTTTTTTAGTGTTTTTAAAAAAAATCTTCTTCTCCAGAAGGGCTGGACAGATTAAGGCGAAACTTTACACGTACATTCCCCCTGATGTCCTCTTTCAAGTTTGTTAATTTGTTGTTGATACGTCACATGGTTTGGCGGCCATCTTGAAAAAACCCTAAAACCTTCAAACATCTTCTTCTCCAGAAGCGCTGGTCCCATGAAGGCGAGATTTCACAACTATATTCGGGACATGTATGCGATGCAAGTTTGTTAATTTCAAAGTGATAGGTCACATGGTTTGGCCGCCATGTTGGATTTAAGAAAAATATTAAATAATGTTTTCTCTGGTATTTCATAAGCCATCGAAGCGAAAATTTGCAATTGCCTTCCTCCCTCAAGTCTGCATACATGGTAAAAAAATTTTACCTCAGAAGTCACATGGTTTGGCGGCCATCTTGGATAGAAAAATAGACCTTATCCGATTTTCACGAAACTTCACACACTTGTTCGGGTCGACGATGGAAAGCAGAATTTAAATTTATGATATCATAGGTCACAAGGTTCGGCAGCCATCTTGGATTGAAAATGAATAAATTTTAAAAATCTTCTTCTCCAGAAGGGCAAGACAGATTAAGACGAAACTTCACAGATATATTCCCCATGAGATCCTTTCTCAAGTTTGTTAATTTCTTCTTGATCGGTCACATGGTTTGGCGGCCATCTTGAAAAAACCCTAAAACCTTCAAACATCTTCTTCTCCAGAAGCGCTGGTCCACTGAAGGGGAGATTTCAGAACTATATTCGGGAGAGTAAGGCGATATAAGTTTGTTAATTTCGAATTGATAAGTCACATGGTTTGGCCGCCATCTTGGATTTAAGAAAAATATTAAATAATGTTTTCTCTGGAACCGCTTAACCAAACGAATCGAAAATTTGTAATTATCATCGAGAGGGCATTATGCACGCATGATAAAAATTATGACATCACACGTCACATGGTTTGGCGGCCATCTTGGATAGAAAAACGCACCTTAACCGATTAACACGAAACTTCACAACCGTGTTCCAATACCCAGTTGGAAGCAGAATATAAATTTCTGATGTCATAGGTCACATGGTTCGTCAGCCATCTTGGATTGAAAAACAATATCTTCAAACGTCTTTTTCTCTGAAACGGCTGAACAGATCCAGGCGAAACTCGACCACTATGACCGCCTCTCCATGACGAATAAAAAGTTCCAACCCCTTTTGAGGTACGACGCAACGTTTGGCAGCCATATTGGATTGAAGGAAAAATATTAATTAATGTTTACTCTGGTACTACTGCATCAATAAATGTGAAGCATCACCTTTATGGTGCAACAGTCATGCGGAATGAGGGTTTGAAATTTCAACGGGATCGGGCGCAGGGTTTGGCAGCCATGTTGGTTTTAAGAAAAATATTAAATAATGTTTTCTCTGGAACTGCTTAACCTAGCGAAGCGAAAATTTGCACTTATCGTCTACAATTGTGTTTGCACATGTGGTGAAAATTATGATATCAGAAGTCACATGGTTTGGCCGCCATCTTGGATTGAAGGATAAATATTAATTAATGTTTACTCTGGAACCGCTTCCTCTGTATATGCGAAACTTCACATTTATAATTCAGGTGACATGCGAAACAAAAGTTTAAAATTTCAACCTGATCGGTCACGCGGTTTGGGAGCCAGAATTATTTAATTATTTGAATCTAGAAGCCAGTAATAACGAAATTGAACGCTTTGTGCTGCCCGGTTCAGAACTCGTCTGTTCCGCGCCCTCTCGAAGCAGGCCTGTGTTTGTATCACTATTAAATAATGTTTTCTCTGGCACCGCTTATCCGATAAATGCGAAACTTTGCGACTATGATTTAAGTCTCACGTTGAGTCAAAGGCGGACGCGGACTGGGTACCCGGTCATCACTGCCAGCAGTTATAAAGTGGCAGTTCTAGTTAGGGTACCCTGTGAGTACAGGGTACCCTATTGTTTTTCTTCTGTTTATTATTATTATTATTATTTTTCTTTTTCCGCCGGCATTTTGCACCCTTTTTCGCTTTAAAAACCATTTTCTCTGGGATACTAAGTCCGATCGACACAAAATTTTCACCACAGTATGTATCTTTTTTGATAGCACAATCACGTTATAATTATGACGTCATTGGTCACGTGGTACGGTCGCCATCTTGAAAAAAGCGATAAACTTTGGACATCTGTATCTCGGAAACCGTGCAATGGAAAATTTTTTCGCTTGATACATTTTACTAAGCTCTCTATGGGGAACACGTGTGATTTTTCGTGACGTCATAGGTGAAGCGATATTCCAGTGAAAATTCGTCAAGTAGAACGCCATATAGGAAAAATCTGAAAAATTCTGAGCATCATCTACGCCTAAAATTGCTGCGGAAAATGTTTTTCTTGACGTCATCGATGACGTAATTCGGCCGCCATCTTGTTTTTTAGTGTTTTTTAAAAAAAAATCTTCTTCTCCAGAAGGGCTGGACAGATTAAGGCGAAACTTTACACGTACATTCCCCCTGATGTCCTCTTTCAAGTTTGTTAATTTGTTGTTGATACGTCACATGGTTTGGCGGCCATCTTGAAAAAACCCTAAAACCTTCAAACATCTTCTTCTCCAGAAGCGCTGGTCCCATGAAGGCGAGATTTCACAACTATATTCGGGACATGTATGCGATGCAAGTTTGTTAATTTCAAAGTGATAGGTCACATGGTTTGGCCGCCATGTTGGATTTAAGAAAAATATTAAATAATGTTTTCTCTGGTATTTCATAAGCCATCGAAGCGAAAATTTGCAATTGCCTTCCTCCCTCAAGTCTGCATACATGGTAAAAAAATTTTACCTCAGAAGTCACATGGTTTGGCGGCCATCTTGGATAGAAAAATAGACCTTATCCGATTTTCACGAAACTTCACACACTTGTTCGGGTCGACGATGGAAAGCAGAATTTAAATTTATGATATCATAGGTCACAAGGTTCGGCAGCCATCTTGGATTGAAAATGAATAAATTTTAAAAATCTTCTTCTCCAGAAGGGCAAGACAGATTAAGACGAAACTTCACAGATATATTCCCCATGAGATCCTTTCTCAAGTTTGTTAATTTCTTCTTGATCGGTCACATGGTTTGGCGGCCATCTTGAAAAAACCCTAAAACCTTCAAACATCTTCTTCTCCAGAAGCGCTGGTCCACTGAAGGGAGATTTCAGAACTATATTCGGGAGAGTAAGGCGATATAAGTTTGTTAATTTCGAATTGATAAGTCACATGGTTTGGCCGCCATCTTGGATTTAAGAAAAATATTAAATAATGTTTTCTCTGGAACCGCTTAACCAAACGAATCGAAAATTTGTAATTATCATCGAGAGGGCATTATGCACGCATGATAAAAATTATGACATCACACGTCACATGGTTTGGCGGCCATCTTGGATAGAAAAACGCACCTTAACCGATTAACACGAAACTTCACAACCGTGTTCCAATACCCAGTTGGAAGCAGAATATAAATTTCTGATGTCATAGGTCACATGGTTCGTCAGCCATCTTGGATTGAAAAACAATATCTTCAAACGTCTTTTTCTCTGAAACGGCTGAACAGATCCAGGCGAAACTCGACCACTATGACCGCCTCTCCATGACGAATAAAAGTTCCAACCCCCTTTTGAGGTACGACGCAACGTTTGGCAGCCATATTGGATTGAAGGAAAAATATTAATTAATGTTTACTCTGGTACTACTGCATCAATAAATGTGAAGCATCACCTTTATGGTGCAACAGTCATGCGGAATGAGGGTTTGAAATTTCAACGGGATCGGGCGCAGGGTTTGGCAGCCATGTTGGTTTTAAGAAAAATATTAAATAATGTTTTCTCTGGAACTGCTTAACCTAGCGAAGCGAAAATTTGCACTTATCGTCTACAATTGTGTTTGCACATGTGGTGAAAATTATGATATCAGAAGTCACATGGTTTGGCCGCCATCTTGGATTGAAGGATAAATATTAATTAATGTTTACTCTGGAACCGCTTCCTCTGTATATGCGAAACTTCACATTTATAATTCAGGTGACATGCGAAACAAAAGTTTAAAATTTCAACCTGATCGGTCACGCGGTTTGGGAGCCAGAATTATTTAATTATTTGAATCTAGAAGCCAGTAATAACGAAATTGAACGCTTTGTGCTGCCCGGTTCAGAACTCGTCTGTTCCGCGCCCTCTCGAAGCAGGCCTGTGTTTGTATCACTATTAAATAATGTTTTCTCTGGCACCGCTTATCCGATAAATGCGAAACTTTGCGACTATGATTTAAGTCTCACGTTGAGTCAAAGGCGGACGCGGACTGGGTACCCGGTCATCACTGCCAGCAGTTATAAAGTGGCAGTTCTAGTTAGGGTACCCTGTGAGTACAGGGTACCCTATTGTTTTTCTTCTGTTTATTATTATTAGGGTACCCTGTGAGTACAGGGTACCCTATTGTTTTTCTTCTGTTTATTATTATTAGGGTACCCTGTGAGTACAGGGTACCCTATTGTTTTTCTTCTGTTTATTATTATTAGGGTACCCTGTGAGTACAGGGTACCCTATTGTTTTTCTTCTGTTTATTATTATTATTATTATTTTTCTTTTTCCGCCGGCATTTTGCACCCTTTTTCGCTTTAAAAACCATTTTCTCTGGGATACTAAGTCCGATCGACACAAAATTTTCACCACAGTATGTATCTTTTTTGATAGCACAATCACGTTATAATTATGACGTCATTGGTCACGTGGTACGGTCGCCATCTTGAAAAAAGCGATAAACTTTGGACATCTGTATCTCGGAAACCGTGCAATGGAAAATTTTTTCGCTTGATACATTTTACTAAGCTCTCTATGGGGAACACGTGTGATTTTTCGTGACGTCATAGGTGAAGCGATATTCCAGTGAAAATTCGTCAAGTAGAACGCCATATAGGAAAAATCTGAAAAATTCTGAGCATCATCTACGCCTAAAATTGCTGCGGAAAATGTTTTTCTTGACGTCATCGATGACGTAATTCGGCCGCCATCTTGTTTTTTAGTGTTTTTTAAAAAATCTTCTTCTCCAGAAGGGCTGGACAGATTAAGGCGAAACTTTACACGTACATTCCCCCTGATGTCCTCTTTCAAGTTTGTTAATTTGTTGTTGATACGTCACATGGTTTGGCGGCCATCTTGAAAAAACCCTAAAACCTTCAAACATCTTCTTCTCCAGAAGCGCTGGTCCCATGAAGGCGAGATTTCACAACTATATTCGGGACATGTATGCGATGCAAGTTTGTTAATTTCAAAGTGATAGGTCACATGGTTTGGCCGCCATGTTGGATTTAAGAAAAATATTAAATAATGTTTTCTCTGGTATTTCATAAGCCATCGAAGCGAAAATTTGCAATTGCCTTCCTCCCTCAAGTCTGCATACATGGTAAAAAATTTTACCTCAGAAGTCACATGGTTTGGCGGCCATCTTGGATAGAAAAATAGACCTTATCCGATTTTCACGAAACTTCACACACTTGTTCGGGTCGACGATGGAAAGCAGAATTTAAATTTATGATATCATAGGTCACAAGGTTCGGCAGCCATCTTGGATTGAAAATGAATAAATTTTAAAAATCTTCTTCTCCAGAAGGGCAAGACAGATTAAGACGAAACTTCACAGATATATTCCCCATGAGATCCTTTCTCAAGTTTGTTAATTTCTTCTTGATCGGTCACATGGTTTGGCGGCCATCTTGAAAAAACCCTAAAACCTTCAAACATCTTCTTCTCCAGAAGCGCTGGTCCACTGAAGGGGAGATTTCAGAACTATATTCGGGAGAGTAAGGCGATATAAGTTTGTTAATTTCGAATTGATAAGTCACATGGTTTGGCCGCCATCTTGGATTTAAGAAAAATATTAAATAATGTTTTCTCTGGAACCGCTTAACCAAACGAATCGAAAATTTGTAATTATCATCGAGAGGGCATTATGCACGCATGATAAAAATTATGACATCACACGTCACATGGTTTGGCGGCCATCTTGGATAGAAAAACGCACCTTAACCGATTAACACGAAACTTCACAACCGTGTTCCAATACCCAGTTGGAAGCAGAATATAAATTTCTGATGTCATAGGTCACATGGTTCGTCAGCCATCTTGGATTGAAAAACAATATCTTCAAACGTCTTTTTCTCTGAAACGGCTGAACAGATCCAGGCGAAACTCGACCACTATGACCGCCTCTCCATGACGAATAAAAAGTTCCAACCCCCTTTTTGAGGTACGACGCAACGTTTGGCAGCCATATTGGATTGAAGGAAAAATATTAATTAATGTTTACTCTGGTACTACTGCATCAATAAATGTGAAGCATCACCTTTATGGTGCAACAGTCATGCGGAATGAGGGTTTGAAATTTCAACGGGATCGGGCGCAGGGTTTGGCAGCCATGTTGGTTTTAAGAAAAATATTAAATAATGTTTTCTCTGGAACTGCTTAACCTAGCGAAGCGAAAATTTGCACTTATCGTCTACAATTGTGTTTGCACATGTGGTGAAAATTATGATATCAGAAGTCACATGGTTTGGCCGCCATCTTGGATTGAAGGATAAATATTAATTAATGTTTACTCTGGAACCGCTTCCTCTGTATATGCGAAACTTCACATTTATAATTCAGGTGACATGCGAAACAAAAGTTTAAAATTTCAACCTGATCGGTCACGCGGTTTGGGAGCCAGAATTATTTAATTATTTGAATCTAGAAGCCAGTAATAACGAAATTGAACGCTTTGTGCTGCCCGGTTCAGAACTCGTCTGTTCCGCGCCCTCTCGAAGCAGGCCTGTGTTTGTATCACTATTAAATAATGTTTTCTCTGGCACCGCTTATCCGATAAATGCGAAACTTTGCGACTATGATTTAAGTCTCACGTTGAGTCAAAGGCGGACGCGGACTGGGTACCGGTCATCACTGCCAGCAGTTATAAAGTGGCAGTTCTAGTTATTATTATTTTTATTATTATTTTTCTTCCGCCGTAAATTTGCAAAATTTCCAGTTTTTTTCGCTTTAAATGCCATTTTCTCAGAAATGGTAAGACCAATCGACACAAAATTTTCACCAGATATGTATCTTTTTGATAGCATACATAATTGATAATTATGACGTCATAGGTCACGTGATACGGGCGCCATCTTGAAAAAACAGATCAACTTTGGACCTCTGTATCTCGGAAACCTTCTAGTGTAAAAAAATTTCGCTTGATACATTTGAACAAGCTCCCTCTCGGGTATACGTGTGATTTTTCCTGACGTCATCAGTGAAGAGGTATCCCAGTAAAAATTCGTCAAGTAGAACGCCACATGGCAAAAATTTGAAATTTCTTGAGCATCATCTACACAAAAATTCATCGTAGAAAAAATATTTTGACGTCATCAGTGACGTAATTCGGCCGCCATCTTGTTTTTTGTGTTTTTTTAAAAAAAATCTTCTTCTCCAGAACGGCTGTGCAGATTGAGGCGAAACTTTACAGGCACATTCCCCTGAGGTCCTCTTTCAAGTTTGTTAATTTGTTGTTCATACGTCACATGGTTTGGCGGCCATCTTGAAAAAGCCTTAAAACCTTCAAACATCTTCTTCTCCAGAAGCGCTGGTCCAATGAAGGCGAGATTTCAGAACTATATTCGTGACATGTATGCGATGCAAGTTTGTTAATTTCAAAGTGATAGGTCACATGGTTTGGCCGCCATGTTGGATTTAAGAAAAATATTAAATAATGTTTTCTCTGGTATTTCATAAGCCATCAAAGCGAAAATTTGCAAGTGCCTTCCTCCCTCAAGTCTGCATACATGGTAAAAAATTTTACCTCAGAAGTCACATGGTTTGGCGGCCATCTTGGATAGAAAAATAGACTTTATCCGATTTACACGAAACTTCACACACTTGTTCGGGTCATCAATGGAAAGCAGAATTTAAATTTATGATATCAGAGGTCACAAGGTTCGGCAGCCATCTTGGATTGAAAATGAATAAATTTTTAAAATCTTCTTCTCCAGAAGGGCAAGACAGATGAAGACGAAACTTCACACATATATTCCCCATGAGGTCCTTTCTCAAGTTTGTTAATTTGTTCTTGATCGGTCACATGGTTCGGCGGCCATCTTGAAAAAACCCTAAAACATTCAAACATCTTCTTCTCCAGAAGCGCTGGTCGGATGAAGCGGAGATTTCAGAACTATATTCAGGACACGTAGGCGATATAAGTTTGTTAATTTCGAATTGATACGTTAGACGGTTTGGCCGCCATCTTGGATTTAAGAAAAATATTAAATAATGTTTTCTCTGGAACCGCTGAACCAAACGAATCGAAAATTTGTAATTATCATCTACCATCGTGTATGCACGCATGGTAAAAATTATGACATCAAACGTCACATGGTTTGGCGGCCATCTTGGATAGAAAAACGCACCTTTACCGATTAACACGAAACTTTACAAACGTGTTCCAATACCCAGTTGGAAGCAGAATATAAATTTCTGATGTCATAGGTCACATGGTTCGTCAGCCATCTTGGATTGAAAATGAATAAATTTTAAAAATCTTCTTCTCCAGAAAGGCAAGACAGATTAAGCCAAAACTTCACACATATATTCCCCATGAGGTCCTTTCTCAAGTTTGTTAATTTGTTCTTGATTGGTCACATGGTTTGGCGGCCATCTTGAATTTACCTTAAAACCTTCAAACATCTTCTTCTCCAGAACACCTGATCTGATCAAGGGGAAACTTCACACCCCTATTGCACATGAGTAGGGAATACAAGTTTGTTAATTTCTAATTGATAGGTCACATGGTTTGGCAGCCATATTGAATTTAAGAAAAATATTAAATAATGTTTTCTCTGGAACTGCTTAACCTATCGAAGCGAAAATTTGCGTCTGTCATCCTCCATGATATCTGCATACATGTTGCAAATTATGACATCACAAGTCACATGGTTTGGCCGCCATCTTGGATTGAAGGATAAATATTAATTAATGTTTACTCTGGAACCACTACATCTATACATGCGAAACTTCACATTTATAATTCAGGCGACATGCGAAACAAAAGTTTAAAATTTCAACCTGATCGGTCATGCTGATTTGGAACCAGAATTATTTAATTATTTGAATCTGGAAGCCAGGAATAACGAAATTGAACGCTTTGTGCTGCCCGGTTCGTAACTCGTCTGTTCCGCGCCGTTTCGAAGCAGGCCTGTGTTTGTATCACCATTAAATTATGTTTTCTCTGGCACCGCTTATCCTTTTAATGCGAAAATTGCGACTCTGATTTAAGTCCCATGTTGTATCAAAGGCGGATGGACTGGGTACGCGGTCATCACTGGCGGCAGTTATAAAGTGGCAGTTCTAGTTAGGCTACCCTGTGAGTACAGGGTACCCTATTGTTTTTCTTCTGTTTATTATTATTATTATTATTTTTCTTTTTCCGCCGGCATTTTGCACCCTTTTTCGCTTTAAAAACCATTTTCTCTGGGATACTAAGTCCGATCGACACAAAATTTTCACCACAGTATGTATCTTTTTTGATAGCACAATCACGTTATAATTATGACGTCATTGGTCACGTGGTACGGTCGCCATCTTGAAAAAAGCGATAAACTTTGGACATCTGTATCTCGGAAACCGTGCAATGGAAAATTTTTTTGCTTGATACATTTTACTAAGCTCTCTATGGGGAACACGTGTGATTTTTCGTGACGTCATAGGTGAAGCGATATTCCAGTGAAAATTCGTCAAGTAGAACGCCATATAGGAAAAATCTGAAAAATTCTGAGCATCATCTACGCCTAAAATTGCTGCGGAAAATGTTTTTCTTGACGTCATCGATGACGTAATTCGGCCGCCATCTTGTTTTTTAGTGTTTTTAAAAAAAATCTTCTTCTCCAGAAGGGCTGGACAGATTAAGGCGAAACTTTACACGTACATTCCCCCTGATGTCCTCTTTCAAGTTTGTTAATTTGTTGTTGATACGTCACATGGTTTGGCGGCCATCTTGAAAAAACCCTAAAACCTTCAAACATCTTCTTCTCCAGAAGCGCTGGTCCCATGAAGGCGAGATTTCACAACTATATTCGGGACATGTATGCGATGCAAGTTTGTTAATTTCAAAGTGATAGGTCACATGGTTTGGCCGCCATGTTGGATTTAAGAAAAATATTAAATAATGTTTTCTCTGGTATTTCATAAGCCATCGAAGCGAAAATTTGCAATTGCCTTCCTCCCTCAAGTCTGCATACATGGTAAAAAAATTTTACCTCAGAAGTCACATGGTTTGGCGGCCATCTTGGATAGAAAAATAGACCTTATCCGATTTTCACGAAACTTCACACACTTGTTCGGGTCGACGATGGAAAGCAGAATTTAAATTTATGATATCATAGGTCACAAGGTTCGGCAGCCATCTTGGATTGAAAATGAATAAATTTTAAAAATCTTCTTCTCCAGAAGGGCAAGACAGATTAAGACGAAACTTCACAGATATATTCCCCATGAGATCCTTTCTCAAGTTTGTTAATTTCTTCTTGATCGGTCACATGGTTTGGCGGCCATCTTGAAAAAACCCTAAAACCTTCAAACATCTTCTTCTCCAGAAGCGCTGGTCCACTGAAGGGGAGATTTCAGAACTATATTCGGGAGAGTAAGGCGATATAAGTTTGTTAATTTCGAATTGATAAGTCACATGGTTTGGCCGCCATCTTGGATTTAAGAAAAATATTAAATAATGTTTTCTCTGGAACCGCTTAACCAAACGAATCGAAAATTTGTAATTATCATCGAGAGGGCATTATGCACGCATGATAAAAATTATGACATCACACGTCACATGGTTTGGCGGCCATCTTGGATAGAAAAACGCACCTTAACCGATTAACACGAAACTTCACAACCGTGTTCCAATACCCAGTTGGAAGCAGAATATAAATTTCTGATGTCATAGGTCACATGGTTCGTCAGCCATCTTGGATTGAAAAACAATATCTTCAAACGTCTTTTTCTCTGAAACGGCTGAACAGATCCAGGCGAAACTCGACCACTATGACCGCCTCTCCATGACGAATAAAAAGTTCCAACCCCTTTTGAGGTACGACGCAACGTTTGGCAGCCATATTGGATTGAAGGAAAAATATTAATTAATGTTTACTCTGGTACTACTGCATCAATAAATGTGAAGCATCACCTTTATGGTGCAACAGTCATGCGGAATGAGGGTTTGAAATTTCAACGGGATCGGGCGCAGGGTTTGGCAGCCATGTTGGTTTTAAGAAAAATATTAAATA
>NW_028222626.1:22500-31367 GCF_056783735.1 Eptatretus burgeri | reverse complement strand
CTTCGTACTGGGCTGCGAGAACCTGATTGTTGCGGTAGACCACAAACCACTGCTGAAACTCCTTTCGGACAGAGCACTTGACGACATACCCAACCCCCGCCTCAGGAACCTCAAGGAGAAGACCCTGTGTTATCGCTTCCGCATCATACATATCCCAGGCATGAAGAACAAGACGGCAGATGCCATGTCGCGCAGGCCGGTCGGCACCACGCGACGTCCACTCATGAACCTTCCAGATGACAATGCCACCATAGCGACCCACCTCCAACCAAGCACGCACACCGACGTCCTGTCTCTCCTACGCCAAACTGAGCCGGAGTATGACGACGACGTCGAGGAGGACAACCTGGCATGGTGCGCCGCGGGCCTCGAATCATTGCGATCAGTAACATGGGATCGCGTCAGGGAAGCCACCAGCAGCAATGGCGATATGCACATATTGGAGGGAATGACAATGAACGGCATCCCCGACTCAAAAATCGAGATGCCAGAGACAATTCGCAACTATCACCAGTACCACGAGAACATTACATCGACAGATGGAGTGATCCTATACAAGGACCGAGTAGTCATACCACCCTCACTCCCGCGGCGATGTGCTGAGCGCCCTACACGCTGCCCACCAGGGCGTATCAATGATGACCGCCCGTGCAGAATCCTCTGTATTCTGGCCAGGCATGTCGGCCGACATCAGCGCCACTCGGAAAAACTGCGAACACTGCCACCGGATGGCACCATCACAGCCTGGAGCGCCACCAACTCCACCTATCCCAGTCGTTTACCCCTTTCAGGCAGTGTGCTCGGACTTCTTTGTACACAGGGGTGCACACTACCTTGTGACGGTGGACAGATACTCGAACTGGCCGATCATCTCAAAGTCGACGGGTGGCGCCGCCGGACTCATAAACCACTTACGTCGCACCTTCGTGACGTACGGGACACCAATAGAGCTCGCGTCGGATGGGGGACCGGAGTTCACCTCCACCGAGACCAGGTCATTCCTGCACAGATGGGGCATACACCACCGCTTGTCATCGGTGGCCTTCCCTCACAGCAACTGTCGCGCGGAGATTGGAGTTAAGACAATGAAACGACTTATCACGGACAACACCAGCCCGTAGGGAGAACTTGACACTGACGCTGTGCAGAGAGCGATACTACACTATCGTAACACGCCTGACCCTGACACGAAGATCTCCCCGGCAATGTGTGTCTTCGGCCGCCCGATACGCGATTTCATCCCAATTATCCCCGGGAAGTACAGACCGCACGACACTTGGCATGAGACCCTGAAAGCGAAGGAGGAGGCCCTCCGCAAACGTCATATCTGCACAGCCGACACCTGGGCAGAACACACCAAATGCCTTCCGCCACTTGCTGTAGGGGACCTAGTCCGCGTACAGAACCAGACAGGATTCCACCCAAAAAAATGGGACAAGACAGGCAGTATCGTGGAGGTACGCCAACACGACCAATACGTGATCAAGATCGACGGCTCGGGCAGAGTCACACTTCGGAACAGGAAATTCCTGCGCAAGTTTAGCCCAGTTCGCAATGACCAGCTGCCACCCTGGTCTATCTATGATGATCTAGCAACCCGCATCACTGTACCTGCACCCGTTGTAACACCGCAACTGCCTGACCTCGACAGCGAACCCGTGACATCTGCGACGCCAACGGGGCCCACGCCGGCACTGACGTCAGTATGCACACCCCGGCGCAAGACCACACCCGTTTCAGACACGCCAGCAGCACCAGGACGAGGCACACCGAGGCGCGCGATCCTTCAGACGCCACCATCGGCCCCTGAAACCCCGAGAACCCCATCCCCACTGGGGCCCGATGTGACACCACCAGCACCAGCAATAGGTCAACGCCCATCCACCAGAGCGACCAGCGTGCCTGCCTGGCACAAGGACTACTCCATGGAATAGTCACACGATGGGCGATATAAACTTTTGTTCATTCATTAAACTTAATATTTTCTTAGCCTTGATCTATTAAAATAATAAAGACTCGGAGGGAGATAGAGAACATTGTGCTTTACGATACTTCTACATATCGACGGTTCCCTGTGCCAGTGCGCATTTCTTCAGCGAACTTAACAACTTCCAACCTAAAAGCTGCCATGTATGAGTTGCGTGACTTTACAGGAGGTTTTAAAAAAAACCGCAGCCTGAGCCGGAGCCAGAGATGTTGTGGGCGTTTCAACCTGTTCAATACTTGTTTGATTATTGTCATTCCACGCTAATAAAGTGGTCGAACAAATTGAACTCTGTTCTTATTTAACACTGAAGGGTCCAAAGCCCCTGCCAAAAGTCACACACCACAAGTACATCAAGAGCCTTAGAATAATGTCTATTTATATCTCTCACCAAGTAAAACAAAAATAAACTGGCCTGTTTACACGACAACAAGCTGGGTGGACGATGTGAGGTTAGTTTTTCATAAAATGGGATGCAAGTGGCCTTAAAATTTGACAAATTGCCAAGCTGCAATTTTCCGGCCTGCAGCAGCATGCTCAAATTACTTCATTTAGGAGGATGACATTTTCAGATAATAACTGACTTGAAGCTCAAATTAAGCATTTTCGTCATAATGAGTCAGTCATTTAACTGTATTTTTTGGTGTATAAGTCGTATTTTCCCCTGGAGTCTAGGCCTCGACTTATCAACAATTTAAGACATTGAATTGCATAAATGAAAAAAAAATGCAAGCAAAGTATGATAATATTCTTAAACAAGTGGTGCCAGTCACAACAAAGCCCGCCCATTTAAGGCATAAAGTTATTTGGGGATCAAATTTAAATTTTATACATCTTTAACCTGAATGTTGATTATAAGGAATAGAATAAGGAATATTTTAGTCTTAGTTTGAAGTCAATTAAACCATTTTTGATGAAGTTATGAGCGAAAAAGATTTTTACCTTTTCGTGACCTGACCTTGACCTTTGACCAAATTGGACCCAAAAGTTAATGGGGTCGTCCGAGGTTCATTATCCACCTGTGTATACAATTTGACAGTGTTTGAGCCAACCGTTTTCCCGTAAAGTTGTATTTTCGTAACCATGTTTTAGTTTCATGGAAAATTTGTAATTTTGACCGATGGCCATGACCCCAAAAACTTCGGACCCTACCGATCTTCACAAATATGCATTTTTCACAATGGGAATGGGTAGGATTATAAGTGACAAATAGAATGAGGTTCACTATAAGCTTAGTTTGAAGTGAATCAGATCATTTTTGACGAAGTTATGAGCGAAAAACGATTTTGATCTTTTCGTGACTTGACCTTGACCTTTGATCCAATTGGACCCAAAAGTTAATGGGGTCGTCCAAGGTTCATTGCCCACCTGTGGATTAAATTTGATAGTGTTTGCTAAAGCCGTTTTGCCGTAAAGTTGCTAACAGACAGACAGACAAACAAACAGACAAACAAACAGACAAACAAACCGGACGATTACAATATCCCGCCCCTCCCAGGAAATTGTGTAAATGTTAATTTAAAACATAGAACAGAGAGCATTGCCTGGAACACTTACCGAGTGGGTGAGCAATTAAACGATAATCCGTTCACCGATTCACGCATGCACTCACCAATTACGTTTGATCCATACCTTTCAACACTAATCATATGTATCCATCTTTACTTGGTCATCTCAAAATGCCTCCTGTAAAGTCACGCAACTCGTACATGGCAGCTTTTAGGTTGGAAGTTGTTAAGTTCGCTGAAGAAAATGGCAGGAATATGGCTGCGCACACGAAAGTGGTGTTAGAGATATATATTGTTGCGAATTCGCGCCCGCCGGCGTGCGAACGGCCACGTTACTCGAATCGCGGCACGTCACCCACCGGACGGACAATTTTGTCGTGACCCTCTCGGACTAACGTCGGGAGCTAGTCACGGGTGGGCCTTTCGGCCTCACCACGATCGTGCCAATCGGCCCCCCGCGTGGGATAGGGTTGTTCGCCAAATTCGACCTACCTAAGTACCCACGCGGAGGGTAGACCGGGCGATCGCACCTCGCCGCAGGTCGACTCCGGACACGGGCCGCTTAAGCGACCCGTTCCGTACTATCGGGATAACCGAGCGGTGTTATCGTCGGCCTCGACAGTTCCGATTAATTATCGGGCGTATTAAGCCCACTACCAACCCTTTACGTGAAGCAAGATGGAGATTCAATTAAAGAAAAGACGAAGCGAAACGGGAAAAACAGTTCAACATAATGCACATTTATTCCGCGACACACGGAGAGCACACATATACAATTACAACAATTATGCACCAAAAGCAGATGCTACAAAAGAAACACAACAATGCAGATCCACTACCGACTACGCGTGCACACGGCAACAATTACACAGTTTTACTTTACAGACGGCGCCGACAACACATTTAAGCAAAAGAAAAGCGCCACCCTCAAAGACAAGGGGACAGATGTGGCCTGTGGGCCGCGAGACCGGGTGGATCCTACCCGTGTCTTTGTGATGAGCCGCAAATGTGGCAGCGCGGCGGTGCCCCGACTCCGCGCTCCTTCGTGGGTTTCGTTGGCACTGCTTGGAGTGGGGTGGGAACGGGGCCCCCCCTTTTCGCACTATCTCAGCGCAGGGGAAAAAAGGGGGAATTGTTGTTGCTCTGGGGAAAGAGGATAGCTGGCTTGCTTGGGTTCCGCGACCAGCGACTCCACTGCGAGCTCGTCGCCGACCGCCGTCTTCCTTGCCTCGGACCCGAGCTATTCGATCTCTTCCCCAATTCTCCTCAGCCGACTACAGCAAATCACCTTGACTGCGCTCCAGGCTCCAGGCTTCCTCTCTCTGCAGCTCCCCGACAGACTCCGACCTCCGACAGACTGACTCTCCTCCAGACCCGACTTGACTGCCCAAATTCGCCCTGCGCTCGGCGCTTTATAGTCCGGCAGGAGAACCCATATGCAAATTTCTGGATCAGAACGAGCTCGGGGGTGGAGCCACGCTCGCCCATTGGACGGAGAAAAAGGGGCGTGAGTCTCCCCTGATCCTTGAATTTGCATATCCCGATTCCACTCCGACGTGCCTGGAGGCGGGGCCAAACCACCCCGCGCTTGCCGATTGGACGGATCAGAAGTGGGCATGTATCATTCCTGATCCGAATTCTCCTCGGAAAGGCCGCACTTTGCACCCACGGCTCGGCGCGCGTCCCGCACGAAGCCAGGACAGCCTGACGCTCGGTGCCCACAAGCGGTGCGGGAATGGCCGCAGAAGGAGAGGCGAAGGTGGTGGAGGGTTTAAAGTGGTGGTCCATGGCCATGGTGATGTTTGGAATGGCGGTGATGCGATGTTTGCGGGAGCGAGTTGTGAAGGTAAAGGTCGTGGCTGTTGGCGTTGTTGTTGTTGTGAAGCGGCGTTGTGGTTGGTGGTTGTTGTGTGATGGCGGTTGAGACGTGGTTGGTTCAAAATAAAGATAGAACAGAAAAACGGCTATCTTAAAGGGTCGCAGCCCGAATGAATCACATTTATTCCTTCGAAACAACGGGTTTGGGGCTAACTACACATGTACTTACAGAGATATCTCACCTACGGGACCTGAATGGTGGTTTGCGAATTTCCTCAACCGCAACAATATATATATATATATATATATATATATATATATATATATATATATATATATATATATATATATATATATATATATATATATATATATATATATGAGCCTGGTGTTGGCGCAGTGGTAAGGGGAGCAGCTTGGGATCCAAAAGGTCCTGAGTTCAATCCCCGTTGGGGTACTGAATTAATGCACCAGGGGTTCACTCAGCCTGTCATCCTTCCGAGGTCGGCGAAATGAGTACCAGTGTACTGGGCCGGTGTATACCCCGGTTAAAATAGGTGTACCCTATCCCTGTGTCGCAAGAGGCGACCAGGGTTGCATCAGGAAGGGCATCCGGCATAAAACATGTGCCAAATCACGATGCGGATCATACGGATGATCCACTGTGGCGACACCGAACGGGACCAGCCGAAAGAAGAAGAAGATATATATAGTTATATATATATATATATATATATATATATATATATATATATATATATATATATATATATATATATATATATATATATATATATACATAGTTATATATATATATATATATATATATATATATATATATATATATATATATATATATATATATTGTTGTGGTTACCAGATTCGCAAACCACCATTCAGGTCCCTTAGGTGAGGTATCTCGGTAAGTGCATGTGTAGTTAGGCCCAAACCCGTTGTCTAGTGGGAATACATGTCATTTATACGTGCTGCGACTCTTCAGGATAGCCGTTTTTCTTTTACTATCTTTATTTTGGACCACCCGCCATGATTACCACCACAACCACAACATCAACCACCAACCACAACGCCACTTCACCACAACCGCCACGACCTTCACGTCACACCTCGCAACCGTAGCATCGCCACCGTTCTTGCCCCACTGTGGGTACCGGTGTTGGACTCGTGCAGGGCGCACGTTGAACAGCGTGTACAAAATCACGGATTTTGTGCTTCAAAAACGGATCAAAAACGACACACGCCCACTCTTTGCCGTCCAATCGGTGAGCGAGGGGCGATTTGGCCCCGCCTCCAGAACGATCGATATATGCAAATTTGTGGATCAAAAAGCCTTCACGCCCACTTTTTCTCGGGCCAATGGGGAGCGAGGTGAAAGGTCGAAGGGAGGGGGTCAAAGGCGAAGCTACGGGGGGGATAAAAGGACGGTGTTCGTCAGTCAGCAGAGGGAGAAGGAGTCGGAGGGTGGAGAGTCGAGTGTGGAAGTCTGGAGCCCGAAGCCTGCAGTAGCTGGAGAAGCTGAAGAGAGTCGAACGAGGGGAGCCCAAAGAAGAGTCCAGGGTGGAGAGTCCAGAGGCGGAGAGGCGGCAGCGGCGAGGGCAGACGAGGGGGTGCTCGCGTCGGTGCCAGGAGCTGCACGCCCGAGGGAGGCCAGCAGCGCGACCTGGCCGAGGTGGAGACGCACACCAGGGATAATAAAGATCCTCTATACCCCGAGCATCAGCAACCCCCTCCTGTTTCCCCCCGCGCTGAGATAGTGCGACAAAGGGGGCCCCTTTTCCCACCCCCTGCCTGACACTGTCCGCGAGGCCCGCGGAGTGAGGCGCCATCGCCGCTCCGCGTCTCATCACCAGACGGGTAGGCGCGACCCGGTCTCGGCCTCAGGCCCGCCTCATTCTTGAGGTATTTCTTTTCCTTGGTTTTGGGTATGTGTTGTCGGCGCCGTCTGTGAAGTAGAATTGTATAAGTGTTGCCGTGTGCTCGGTAGTCGGTATTAGCTCTGCATTGTGTTTTCGCTCTTATATTTGCTTTTTGTGTAAATGGAATTGTGTTTTCTTTTTTTGTGTGCTTTTGGTGGAATTGTATTTGTGTGCTTCCCGTGTGCCGCGAATAAATGTGCTTTATTGTTGAACTGTTCTCCCGCCTCGCTTCGTCTTTTCCTCTATTGAATCCCCATCTTGCTTCACGTGAAGGGTTGGTAGTGGGCTGAATACGCCCGATAATTAATCAAACCGTCGAGGTCGACGATAACACCGCTCGGTTATCCCGATAGTACGGAACGGGTCGCTTAAGTGGCCCGTGTCCGAAGTCGACCTGCGGCGAGGTGCGATCGCCCGGTCTACCCTCCGCGTGGGTACTTAGGTAGGTCGAATTTGGCGAGCAACCCTATCCCACGCGGGAGCTGATTGGCTCGATCGCGGTGAGACCGAAAGGTCCACCCGTGACTGGTTCCCGGCGTTAGTCCGAGAGGGTCACGACTGGATTGTCCGTCCGGTGGGCGACGTGCCGCGATTCGAGTTACGTGGCCGTCAGCACGCCGGCGGGCGCGGAATCCGCAACAATATATATATATATATATATATATATATATATATATATATATATATATATACATAGTTATATATACATAGTTATATATATATATATATATATATATATATATATATATATATATATATACATATATATATATATATATACATATATATATATATATACATAGTTATATATACATAGTTATATATATATATATATATATATATATATATATATATACATAGTTATATATATACATATATATATATATATATACATAGTTATATATATACATATACATAGTTATATATATACATATACATAGTTATATATATACATATACATATATATATATATACATAGTTATATATATATACATATACATATATATATATATATATATATATATATATATATATACATAGTTATATATATACATATATATATATATATACATAGTTTTATATATATATATATATATATATATATATATATATATATATATATATAGTTATATATATATATATATATATATATATATATATATATATATATATATATATATATATATATATATATATATATATATATATATATATATATATATATATATATATATATATATATATATATATATATATATAGTTATATATATATATATATAGTTATATATATATATAGTTATATATATATATATATAGTTATATATATATATATATATATATAGTTATATATATATGTATGTATATGTATATATATATATATATATTTATATATATATATAGTTATATATATATATATATATAGTTATATATATATATATATATAGCTTGATTTAAACACTGTAAATATGATAACAAACATGTTGAAAAACTATTAACATTCCTAATGTATCTGAAAGGTTGTCCCACAAAGTAGTTCAAATAATATTCACAAAACAGCTCTTTCGTATCCATGACCCAAAGTAGCGTAGATTCATGACCCTGGAAAGCAGCGATGGATGTGGT
>NW_028222626.1:0-17500 GCF_056783735.1 Eptatretus burgeri | reverse complement strand
GACGGCGGCCGAACGCCGGAGAGAGCTCACCGGCCACGACAGGGGCACGAAGCCAGGCTCAGCTACGCTGACATCGCGGCTTGCCCGCCATCGCGCCACTAGGGTGCGGGTAAGACCCTTCGGTCTTGTGGACCTGGCCGCTCATCCAGGTTCCACGGACCAGTCCACCACCCTTGCCTTTGAGGGTGGCTTTTTCCTTTGCTTTTGTGTAAATGCATGTGTTGGCGCCGTCTTGTAAAATAGACCTGTGTAAGTGACTGTGCATGTACATTCTCATTGCTCGTTTTCGGTTGTAACTCCGCCTTTGCTTGCTTTCACTGTATACGTGCCTGAATTACTGCATGGCTGTAAGATACGTGCTTGTCTGAGTGTGCAATAAATGTGCTTGTTGAACTGTTCCCCGTTTGGTTGCGTCCTTTCCTTTGTTTGAAAGTTCCATCTTGCATCATGGAAGGAATTGGTAGGAGGGGTGTAAGCACCCGGTAAGTAATCACGTCTGTCGGGGCGGGCAATAACACCGCTCGGTTATCACTGAAGCAGGGAACGGACTGCTTCAGCGGTTCGTTACCTCGGCCAGCCAGCGGCAAGGTACGATCGCCCGCTTAAGTACCCATGAAGGTACTTAGGTAGGTCGAGTCTGGCGAACAACCCTATCCTGCGCGGGTGGCCGATTGGCACGATTGTGGTGTGGTCGAAAGACCCACCCGTGACGAGCTCCTGGCAATAGATCCAAGGAGGGTCACGACTGAATTGTCCGTTCCGGTAGGCGACGCGGTCGCGATTTGAGTTGCGTGGCCGATCGCACGCCGGCGGGTGCGAATTCGCAACACTTGTGGCTGTTTTACCGGCCACTATTCAAACCTCCATATTCCCAAGCGGCTGTTTTACCAGCCGTTATTCAAACCTCCATATACCCAAGCGGCTGTTTTACCGGCCGCTATTCAAACCTCCATATACCCAAGCGGCTGTTTTACCGGACGCTATTCAAACCTCCATATACCCGAGCGGCTGTTTTACCGGACGCTATTCAAACCTCCATATACCCGAGCGGCTGTTTTACCAGCCGTTATTCAAACCTCCATATACCCAAGCGGCTGTTTTACCAGCCGTTATTCAAACCTCCATATACCCAAGCGGCTGTATTACCAGCCGCTATTCAACCCTCCATATACCCAAGCGGCTGTATTACCAGCCGCTATTCAACCCTCCATATACCCAAGCGGCTGTTTTACCAGCCGTTATTCAAACCTCCATATACCCAAGCGGCTGTTTTACTGGCCGCCATTCAAACTTCCATATACCCAAACGGCTGGTTTACCGGTCGCGATTCAAACCTCCATATAACCTTGTGGCTGTTTTACCGGCCGCTATTCAAACCTCCATATACCCGAGCGGCTGTATTACCGGCCGCTATTCAAACCTCCATATACCCAAGCGGCTGTTTTACAGGCCGCTATTCAAACCTCCATATATCCTCGTGGCCGTTTTACCGGCCGCTATTCAAACCTCCATATACCCGTGCGGCTGTATTACCGGCCGCTATTCAAACCTCCATATACCCAAGCGGCTGTTTTACAGGCCGCTATTGAAACCTCCATATATCCTCGTGGCCGTTTTACCGGCCGCTATTCAAACCTCCAATTCCCCTTACGGCTGTTTTCCTGTCTGCTATTGAAACCTACATTTTCCCGCGCAGCCATTTTTCCGGCCGCTTTCAAACCTCCAATTTCCCATCCGGCTGTTTTACCAGCTGCGATTGAAACCTCCATTTTCCCCAGCAGCCGTTATACCGGCCGCTATTCAAACCTCCATATACCCTCATGGCCGTTTTACCGGCCACTATTCAAACCTCCATATACCCTTGTGGCTGTTTTCCCGGGCGTTATTCAAACCTCCATTTTCCCAAGCGGCTGTTTTACCAGCCGTTATTCAAACCTCCATACACCCAAGCGGCTGTTTTACCGGCCGCTGTTCAAACCTCCATATACACTCGTGGCCGTTTTACTGGCCGCAATTCAAACCTCCATATACACTCGTGGCCGTTTTACCGGCCGCAATTCAAACTTCCATATACACTCGTGGCCGTTTTACCGGCCGCTATTCAAACTTCCATATACACTCGTGGCCGTTTTACCGGCCGCTATTCAAACCTCCATATACACTCGTGGCCGTTTTACCGGCCGCAATTCAAACTTCCATATACACTCCTGGCCGTTTTACCTGCCGCTATTCAAACCTCCATATACCGAAGCAGCCGTTTTACCGTCCGCTATTCAAACCTCCATATACCCTCACGGCTGTTTTACCGGCCGCGATTCAAACCTCCATATACCCTCCTGGCCGTTTTACCGGCCGCGACTCAAACCTCCATATCCCCAAGCAACCGTTTTATCGGCGCTATTCAAACCTCCAGAGACTCTCGTGTTGTTTAACCGGCCGCTATTCTAACCTCAATGTACCCCCGTGACTGTTTTACTGGCCGCGATTCAAACCTCCATATACCCTCGTGACTGTTTTACCGGCCGCGATTCAAACCTCCAATAACCCTTACGGCTGTTTTACCAGCTGCAATTGAAACCTACATTTTCCCTCGCAGGCATTTTTCCGGCCGCTATTCAAACCTCCACATACCCAAGTGGTTGTTTTACCGGCCGCTATTCAAACCTCCACATACCCAAGTGGCCGTTTTACCGGCCGCTAGTCAAACCTCCATATACCCTCGTTACTGTTTTACCGGCCGCTAGTCAAACCTCCATATACCCTCGTGACTGTTTTACCGGCCGCTATTCAAACCTCCATATACCCTCGTGACTGTTTTACCGGCCGCTATTCCAACCTCCATATACTCCCGTGACTTAACTGGCTGCTATTCGAACCTCCATGTACCCTCGTGACTGTTTTACCGGCCGCTACTCAAACCTCCATATACCCTAGCGGCCGTTTGACCTGCCGCTATTCAAACCTCCATGTACCCAAGCAGCCATTGTTCCGGCCGCTATTCAAACCTCCATGTCCCCTTGCGGCCATTTTACCATACCTCCATCGACCCAAGCGGCTGTTTTACCAGCCGCAATTCAAACCTCCATATACACTCGTGGCCGTTTTACCGGCCGCTATTCTAACCTCCATGTACCCTCGTGACTGTTTTACCGGCCGCTATTCAAACCTCCATATACCCAAGCAGCCGTTTTACCGGCCGCTATTCAAACCTCCTTATCCCCTTGCGGCCGTTTTAGCAGCTGCTATTCAAACTTCCATATCCCCAAGCAGCCGTTATACCGGCCGCTATTCAAACCTCCACATACCCAAGCAGCCGATATACCGGCGGCGACTCAAACCTCCATATACCCAAGCAGCTGTTTTACCGGCCGCTATTCAATCCTCCATATACCCTTGTAGTCTTTTTACCGGCCGCGACTCAAACCTCCAATTACCCTTACGGCTGTTTTACTGGCTGCTTTTGAAACCTACATTTTCCCCAGCAGCCGTTATACCGGCCGCAATTCAAACCTCCATTTACACTCGTGTCCGTTTTACCAGCTGCTATTCAAGCCTCCAGAGACCGAAGTAGCCATTATAGCGGCCACGATTCAAACCTCCATAGACCGAAGTAGCCATTATAGTGGCCACGATTCAAACCTCCATAGACTGAAGTAGCCATTATAGCGGCCACCATTCAAACCTCCATAGACCGAAGTAGCCATTATAGTGGCCACGATTCAAACCTCCATATACCCTCGCGGCTGTTATACCGGCCGCTATTCGAACCTCCATATACCCAAGCAGCCTTTATCCCGGCCGCTATTCAAACCTCCATATACCCTCGCGGCTGTTATACCGGCCGCTATTCGAACCTCCATATACCCAAGCAGCCTTTATACCCGCCGCTATTCAAACTTCCATATACACTCGTGGCCGTTTTACCGGCCGCTATTCAAACCTCCATATACCGAAGCAGCCGTTATAGTGGCTGCTATTCAAACCTCCATATACCCTCGCGGCCGTTTTACCTGCCGCTATTCAAACCTCCATATACCGAAGCAGCCGTTATAGCGGCCGCTATTCAAACCTCCATATACCCTCGCGGCTGTTTTACCGGCCGCAATTCAAACCTCCATATACCCTCGTAGCCGTTTTACCGGCCGCTATTCAAACCTCCATATACCCTCGCGGCTGTTTTACCTGCCGCTATTCAAACTTCCATATACACTCGTGGCCGTTTTACCTGCCGCTATTCAAACCTCCATATACCCAAGCGGCTGTTTTACCCGCCACTATTCAAACCTCCATATACCCTCACGGCTGTTTTACCGGCCGCGATTCAAACCTCCATATACCCTCGTAGCCGTTTTACCGGCCGCTATTCAAACCTTCATATACCCTCACGGCTGTTTTACCGGCCGCGATTCAAACCTCCATATACCCTCGTAGCCGTTTTACCCGCCGCTATTCAAACCTCCATATACACTCGTGGCCGTTTTACCGGCCGCAATTCAAACTTCCATATACACTCGTGGCCGTTTTACCGGCCGCTATTCAAACTTCCATATACACTCGTGGCCGTTTTACCGGCCGCTATTCAAACCTCCATATACACTCGTGGCCGTTTTACCGGCCGCAATTCAAACCTCCATATACACTCCTGGCCGTTTTACCAGCCGCTATTCAAACCTCCATATACCCTCGCGGCCGTTTTACCTGCCGCTATTCAAACCTCCATATACCGAAGCAGCCGTTTTACCGTCCGCTATTCAAACCTCCATATACCCTCACGGCTGTTTTACCGGCCGCGATTCAAACCTCCATATACCCTCCTGGCCGTTTTACCGGCCGCGACTCAAACCTCCATATCCCCAAGCAACCGTTTTATCGGCGCTATTCAAACCTCCAGAGACTCTCGTGTTGTTTAACCCGCCGCTATTCTAACCTCAATGTACCCCCGTGACTGTTTTACTGGCCGCGATTCAAACCTCCATATACCCTCGTGACTGTTTTACCGGCCGCGATTCAAACCTCCAATAACCCTTACGGCTGTTTTACCAGCTGCAATTGAAACCTACATTTTCCCTCGCAGGCATTTTTCCGGCCGCTATTCAAACCTCCACATACCCAAGTGGTTGTTTTACCGGCCGCTATTCAAACCTCCACATACCCAAGTGGCCGTTTTACCGGCCGCTAGTCAAACCTCCATATACCCTCGTTACTGTTTTACCGGCCGCTAGTCAAACCTCCATATACCCTCGTGACTGTTTTACCGGCCGCTATTCCAACCTCCATATACTCCCGTGACTTAACTGGCTGCTATTCGAACCTCCATGTACCCTCGTGACTGTTTTACCGGCCGCTACTCAAACCTCCATATACCCTAGCGGCCGTTTGACCTGCCGCTATTCAAACCTCCATGTACCCAAGCAGCCATTGTTCCGGCCGCTATTCAAACCTCCATGTCCCCTTGCGGCCATTTTACCATACCTCCATCGACCCAAGCGGCTGTTTTACCAGCCGCAATTCAAACCTCCATATACCGGCCGCTTTACCGGCCGCTATTCTAACCTCCATGTACCCTCGTGACTGTTTTACCGGCCGCTATTCAAACCTCCATATACCCAAGCAGCCGTTTTACCGGCCGCTATTCAAACCTCCTTATCCCCTTGCGGCCGTTTTAGCAGCTGCTATTCAAACTTCCATATCCCCAAGCAGCCGTTATACCGGCCGCTATTCAAACCTCCACATACCCAAGCAGCCGATATACCGGCGGCGACTCAAACCTCCATATACCCAAGCAGCTGTTTTACCGGCCGCTATTCAATCCTCCATATACCCTTGTAGTCGTTTTACCGGCCGCGACTCAAACCTCCAATTACCCTTACGGCTGTTTTACTGGCTGCTTTTGAAACCTACATTTTCCCCAGCAGCCGTTATACCGGCCGCAATTCAAACCTCCATTTACACTCGTGTCCGTTTTACCAGCTGCTATTCAAGCCTCCAGAGACCGAAGTAGCCATTATAGCGGCCACGATTCAAACCTCCATAGACCGAAGTAGCCATTATAGTGGCCACGATTCAAACCTCCATAGACTGAAGTAGCCATTATAGCGGCCACCATTCAAACCTCCATAGACCGAAGTAGCCTTTATCCCGGCCGCTATTCAAACCTCCATATACCCTCGCGGCTGTTATACCGGCCGCTATTCGAACCTCCATATACCCAAGCAGCCTTTATACCCGCCGCTATTCAAACTTCCATATACACTCGTGGCCGTTTTACCGGCCGCTATTCAAACCTCCATATACCGAAGCAGCCGTTATAGTGGCTGCTATTCAAACCTCCATATACCCTCGCGGCCGTTTTACCTGCCGCTATTCAAACCTCCATATACCGAAGCAGCCGTTATAGCGGCCGCTATTCAAACCTCCATATACCCTCGCGGCTGTTTTACCGGCCGCAATTCAAACCTCCATATACCCTCGTAGCCATTTTACCGGCCGCTATTCAAACCTCCATATACCCTCGCGGCTGTTTTACCTGCCGCTATTCAAACTTCCATATACACTCGTGGCCGTTTTACCGGCCGCTATTCAAACCTCCATATACCCAAGCGGCTGTTTTACCCGCCACTATTCAAACCTCCATATACCCTCACGGCTGTTTTACCGGCCGCGATTCAAACCTCCATATACCCTCGTAGCCGTTTTACCGGCCGCTATTCAAACCTTCATATACCCTCACGGCTGTTTTACCGGCCGCGATTCAAACCTCCATATACCCTCGTAGCCGTTTTACCGGCCACTATTCAAACCTCCATATACCCTCACGGCTGTTTTACCGGCCGCGATTCAAACCTCCATATACCCTCGTAGCCGTTTTACCCGCCGCTATTCAAACCTCCATATACACTCGTGGCCGTTTTACCGGCCGCAATTCAAACTTCCATATACACTCGTGGCCGTTTTACCGGCCGCTATTCAAACTTCCATATACACTCGTGGCCGTTTTACCGGCCGCTATTCAAACCTCCATATACACTCGTGGCCGTTTTACCGGCCGCAATTCAAACCTCCATATACACTCCTGGCCGTTTTACCAGCCGCTATTCAAACCTCCATATACCCTCGCGGCCGTTTTACCTGCCGCTATTCAAACCTCCATATACCGAAGCAGCCGTTTTACCGTCCGCTATTCAAACCTCCATATACCCTCACGGCTGTTTTACCGGCCGCGATTCAAACCTCCATATACCCTCCTGGCCGTTTTACCGGCCGCGACTCAAACCTCCATATCCCCAAGCAACCGTTTTATCGGCGCTATTCAAACCTCCAGAGACTCTCGTGTTGTTTAACCGGCCGCTATTCTAACCTCAATGTACCCCCGTGACTGTTTTACTGGCCGCGATTCAAACCTCCATATACCCTCGTGACTGTTTTACCGGCCGCGATTCAAACCTCCAATAACCCTTACGGCTGTTTTACCAGCTGCAATTGAAACCTACATTTTCCCTCGCAGGCATTTTTCCGGCCGCTATTCAAACCTCCACATACCCAAGTGGTTGTTTTACCGGCCGCTATTCAAACCTCCACATACCCAAGTGGCCGTTTTACCGGCCGCTAGTCAAACCTCCATATACCCTCGTTACTGTTTTACCGGCCGCTAGTCAAACCTCCATATACCCTCGTGACTGTTTTACCGGCCGCTATTCAAACCTCCATATACCCTCGTGACTGTTTTACCGGCCGCTATTCAAACCTCCATATACTCCCGTGACTTAACTGGCTGCTATTCGAACCTCCATGTACCCTCGTGACTGTTTTACCGGCCGCTACTCAAACCTCCATATACCCTAGCGGCCGTTTGACCGGCCGCTATTCAAACCTCCATGTACCCAAGCAGCCATTGTTCCGGCCGCTATTCAAACCTCCATGTCCCCTTGCGGCCATTTTACCAGCTGCTATTCATACCTCCATATACACTCGTGGCCGTTTTACCGGCCGCTATTCTAACCTCCATGTACCCTCGTGACTGTTTTACCGGCCGCTATTCAAACCTCAATTTTCCCTCGCGGCCGTTTTACCGGCCGCTATTCAAACCTCCATATACCCAAGCAGCCGTTTTACCGGCCGCTATTCAAACCTCCTTATCCCCTTGCGGCCGTTTTAGCAGCTGCTATTCAAACTTCCATATCCCCAAGCAGCCGTTATACAGGCCGCTATTCAAACCTCCACATACCCAAGCAGCCGATATACCGGCCGCGACTCAAACCTCCATATACCCAAGCAGCTGTTTTACCGGCCGCTATTCAATCCTCCATATACCCTTGTAGTCGTTTTACCGGCCGCGACTCAAACCTCCAATTACCCTTACGGCTGTTTTACTGGCTGCTTTTGAAACCTACATTTTCCCCAGCAGCCGTTATACCGGCCGCAATTCAAACCTCCATTTACACTCGTGGCCGTTTTACCAGCTGCTATTCAAGCCTCCATAGACCGAAGTAGCCATTATAGCGGCCACGATTCAAACCTCCATAGACCGAAGTAGCCATTATAGTGGCCACGATTCAAACCTCCATAGACCGAAGTAGCCATTATAGTGGCCACCATTCAAACCTCCATAGACCGAAGTAGCCATTATAGTGGCCACGATTCAAACCTCCATATACCCTCGCGGCTGTTATACCGGCCGCTATTCGAACCTCCATATACCCAAGCAGCCTTTATCCCGGCCGCTATTCAAACCTCCATATACCCTCGCGGCTGTTATACCGGCCGCTATTCGAACCTCCATATACCCAAGCAGCCTTTATACCCGCCGCTATTCAAACTTCCATATACACTCGTGGCCGTTTTACCGGCCGCTATTCAAACCTCCATATACCGAAGCAGCCGTTATAGTGGCTGCTATTCAAACCTCCATATACCCTCGCGGCCGTTTTACCTGCCGCTATTCAAACCTCCATATACCGAAGCAGCCGTTATAGCGGCCGCTATTCAAACCTCCATATACCCTCGCGGCTGTTTTACCGGCCGCAATTCAAACCTCCATATACCCTCGTAGCCGTTTTACCGGCCGCTATTCAAACCTCCATATACCCTCGCGGCTGTTTTACCTGCCGCTATTCAAACTTCCATATACACTCGTGGCCGTTTTACCCGCCGCTATTCAAACCTCCATATACCCTCGCGGCTGTTTTACCTGCCGCTATTCAAACCTCCATATACCCAAGCGGCTGTTTTACCCGCCACTATTCAAACCTCCATATACCCTCACGGCTGTTTTACCGGCCGCTATTCAAACCTCCATATACCCAAGCGGCTGTTTTACCGGCCGCTATTCAAACCTCCATATACCCAAGCGGCTGTTTTACCCGCCACTATTCAAACCTCCATATACCCTCACGGCTGTTTTACCGGCCGCGATTCAAACCTCCATATACCCTCGTAGCCGTTTTACCGGCCGCTATTCAAACCTCCATATACCCTCGTGACTGTTTTACCGGCCGCGATTCAAACCTCCATATACCCTCGTAGCCGTTTTACCCGCCGCTATTCAAACCTCCATATACCCTCATGACTGTTTTACCTGCCGCTATTCAAACCTCCATATACCCTCGTAGCCGTTTTACCCGCCGCTATTCAAACCTCCATATACCCTCGTGACTGTTTTACCTGCCGCTATTCAAACTTCCATATACACTCGTGGCCGTTTTACCCGCCGCTATTCAAACCTCCATATACCCTCGCGGCTGTTTTACCTGCCGCTATTCAAACCTCCATATACCCAAGCGGCTGTTTTACCCGCCACTATTCAAACCTCCATATACCCTCACGGCTGTTTTACCGGCCGCTATTCAAACCTCCATATACCCAAGCGGCTGTTTTACCGGCCGCTATTCAAACCTCCATATACCCAAGCGGCTGTTTTACCCGCCACTATTCAAACCTCCATATACCCTCACGGCTGTTTTACCGGCCGCGATTCAAACCTCCATATACCCTCGTAGCCGTTTTACCGGCCGCTATTCAAACCTCCATATACCCAAGCGGCTGTTTTACCCGCCACTATTCAAACCTCCATATACCCTCACGGCTGTTTTACCGGCCGCGATTCAAACCTCCATATACCCTCGTAGCCGTTTTACCGGCCGCTATTCAAACCTTCATATACCCTCGCGGCTGTTTTACCGGCTGCGATTCAAACCTCCATATACACTCGTAGCCGTTTTACCCGCCGCTATTCAAACCTCCATATACCCTCGTGACTGTTTTACCGGCCGCGATTCAAACCTCCATATACCCTCGTAGCCGTTTTACCCGCCGCTATTCAAACCTCCATATACCCTCGTGACTGTTTTACCTGCCGCTATTCAAACCTCCATATACACTCGTGGCCGTTTTACCCGCCGCTATTCAAACCTCCATATACTCTCGTGACTGTTTTACCGGCCGCTATTCAAACCTCCATATACACTCGTAGCCGTTTTACCTGCCGCTATTCAAACTTCCATATACCCTCGTGACTGTTTTACCTGCCGCTATTCAAACTTCCATATACACTCGTAGCCGTTTTACCGGCCGCGACTCAAACCTCCATATACCCTCACGGCTGTTTTACCGGCCGCGACTCAAACCTCCATATCCCCAAGCAACCGTTTTATCGGCGCTATTCAAACTTCCAGAGACTCTCGTGTTGTTTAAACTGCCGCTATTCAAACCTCCATATACCCTCGTAGCCGTTTTACCGGCCGCTATTCAAACCTCCATATACCCAAGCGGCTGTTTTACCCGCCACTATTCAAACCTCCATATACCCTCACGGCTGTTTTACCGGCCGCGATTCAAACCTCCATATACCCTCGTAGCCGTTTTACCGGCCGCTATTCAAACCTTCATATACCCTCGCGGCTGTTTTACCGGCTGCGATTCAAACCTCCATATACCCTCGTTACTGTTTTACCGGCCGCTAGTCAAACCTCCATATACCCTCGTGACTGTTTTACCGGCCGCTATTCAAACCTCCATATACCCTCGTGACTGTTTTACCGGCCGCTATTCCAACCTCCATATACTCCCGTGACTTAACTGGCTGCTATTCGAACCTCCATGTACCCTCGTGACTGTTTTACCGGCCGCTACTCAAACCTCCATATACCCTAGCGGCCGTTTGACCTGCCGCTATTCAAACCTCCATGTACCCAAGCAGCCATTGTTCCGGCCGCTATTCAAACCTCCATGTCCCCTTGCGGCCATTTTACCATACCTCCATCGACCCAAGCGGCTGTTTTACCAGCCGCAATTCAAACCTCCATATACACTCGTGGCCGTTTTACCGGCCGCTATTCTAACCTCCATGTACCCTCGTGACTGTTTTACCGGCCGCTATTCAAACCTCCATATACCCAAGCAGCCGTTTTACCGGCCGCTATTCAAACCTCCTTATCCCCTTGCGGCCGTTTTAGCAGCTGCTATTCAAACTTCCATATCCCCAAGCAGCCGTTATACCGGCCGCTATTCAAACCTCCACATACCCAAGCAGCCGATATACCGGCGGCGACTCAAACCTCCATATACCCAAGCAGCTGTTTTACCGGCCGCTATTCAATCCTCCATATACCCTTGTAGTCGTTTTACCGGCCGCGACTCAAACCTCCAATTACCCTTACGGCTGTTTTACTGGCTGCTTTTGAAACCTACATTTTCCCCAGCAGCCGTTATACCGGCCGCAATTCAAACCTCCATTTACACTCGTGTCCGTTTTACCAGCTGCTATTCAAGCCTCCAGAGACCGAAGTAGCCATTATAGCGGCCACGATTCAAACCTCCATAGACCGAAGTAGCCATTATAGTGGCCACGATTCAAACCTCCATAGACTGAAGTAGCCATTATAGCGGCCACCATTCAAACCTCCATAGACCGAAGTAGCCATTATAGTGGCCACGATTCAAACCTCCATATACCCTCGCGGCTGTTATACCGGCCGCTATTCGAACCTCCATATACCCAAGCAGCCTTTATCCCGGCCGCTATTCAAACCTCCATATACCCTCGCGGCTGTTATACCGGCCGCTATTCGAACCTCCATATACCCAAGCAGCCTTTATACCCGCCGCTATTCAAACTTCCATATACACTCGTGGCCGTTTTACCGGCCGCTATTCAAACCTCCATATACCGAAGCAGCCGTTATAGCGGCCGCTATTCAAACCTCCATATACCCTCGCGGCTGTTTTACCGGCCGCAATTCAAACCTCCATATACCCTCGTAGCCATTTTACCGGCCGCTATTCAAACCTCCATATACCCTCGTAGCCATTTTACCGGCCGCTATTCAAACCTCCATATACCCTCGCGGCTGTTTTACCTGCCGCTATTCAAACTTCCATATACACTCGTGGCCGTTTTACCGGCCGCTATTCAAACCTCCATATACCCAAGCGGCTGTTTTACCCGCCACTATTCAAACCTCCATATACCCTCATGGCTGTTTTACCGGCCGCGATTCAAACCTCCATATACCCTCGTAGCCGTTTTACCGGCCGCTATTCAAACCTTCATATACCCTCACGGCTGTTTTACCTGCCGCTATTCAAACCTCCATATACCCAAGCGGCTGTTTTACCCGCCACTATTCAAACCTCCATATACCCTCACGGCTGTTTTACCGGCCGCTATTCAAACCTCCATATACCCAAGCGGCTGTTTTACCGGCCGCTATTCAAACCTCCATATACCCAAGCGGCTGTTTTACCCGCCACTATTCAAACCTCCATATACCCTCACGGCTGTTTTACCGGCCGCGATTCAAACCTCCATATACCCTCGTAGCCGTTTTACCGGCCGCTATTCAAACCTCCATATACCCAAGCGGCTGTTTTACCCGCCACTATTCAAACCTCCATATACCCTCACGGCTGTTTTACCGGCCGCGATTCAAACCTCCATATACCCTCGTAGCCGTTTTACCGGCCGCTATTCAAACCTTCATATACCCTCGCGGCTGTTTTACCGGCTGCGATTCAAACCTCCATATACACTCGTAGCCGTTTTACCCGCCGCTATTCAAACCTCCATATACCCTCGTGACTGTTTTACCGGCCGCGATTCAAACCTCCATATACCCTCGTAGCCGTTTTACCCGCCGCTATTCAAACCTCCATATACCCTCGTGACTGTTTTACCTGCCGCTATTCAAACCTCCATATACACTCGTGGCCGTTTTACCCGCCGCTATTCAAACCTCCATATACTCTCGTGACTGTTTTACCGGCCGCTATTCAAACCTCCATATACCCTCGTGACTGTTTTACCTGCCGCTATTCAAACCTTCATATACACTCGTAGCCGTTTTACCTGCCGCTATTCAAACCTCCATATACACTCGTGGCCGTTTTACCCGCCGCTATTCAAACCTCCATATACTCTCGTGACTGTTTTACCGGCCGCTATTCAAACTTCCATATACACTCGTAGCCGTTTTACCGGCCGCGACTCAAACCTCCATATACCCTCACGGCTGTTTTACCGGCCGCGACTCAAACCTCCATATCCCCAAGCAACCGTTTTATCGGCGCTATTCAAACTTCCAGAGACTCTCGTGTTGTTTAAACTGCCGCTATTCAAACCTCCATATACCCTCGTAGCCGTTTTACCGGCCGCTATTCAAACCTCCATATACCCAAGCGGCTGTTTTACCCGCCACTATTCAAACCTCCATATACCCTCACGGCTGTTTTACCGGCCGCGATTCAAACCTCCATATACCCTCGTAGCCGTTTTACCGGCCGCTATTCAAACCTTCATATACCCTCGCGGCTGTTTTACCGGCTGCGATTCAAACCTCCATATACCCTCGTTACTGTTTTACCGGCCGCTAGTCAAACCTCCATATACCCTCGTGACTGTTTTACCGGCCGCTATTCAAACCTCCATATACCCTCGTGACTGTTTTACCGGCCGCTATTCCAACCTCCATATACTCCCGTGACTTAACTGGCTGCTATTCGAACCTCCATGTACCCTCGTGACTGTTTTACCGGCCGCTACTCAAACCTCCATATACCCTAGCGGCCGTTTGACCTGCCGCTATTCAAACCTCCATGTACCCAAGCAGCCATTGTTCCGGCCGCTATTCAAACCTCCATGTCCCCTTGCGGCCATTTTACCATACCTCCATCGACCCAAGCGGCTGTTTTACCAGCCGCAATTCAAACCTCCATATACACTCGTGGCCGTTTTACCGGCCGCTATTCTAACCTCCATGTACCCTCGTGACTGTTTTACCGGCCGCTATTCAAACCTCCATATACCCAAGCAGCCGTTTTACCGGCCGCTATTCAAACCTCCTTATCCCCTTGCGGCCGTTTTAGCAGCTGCTATTCAAACTTCCATATCCCCAAGCAGCCGTTATACCGGCCGCTATTCAAACCTCCACATACCCAAGCAGCCGATATACCGGCGGCGACTCAAACCTCCATATACCCAAGCAGCTGTTTTACCGGCCGCTATTCAATCCTCCATATACCCTTGTAGTCGTTTTACCGGCCGCGACTCAAACCTCCAATTACCCTTACGGCTGTTTTACTGGCTGCTTTTGAAACCTACATTTTCCCCAGCAGCCGTTATACCGGCCGCAATTCAAACCTCCCTTTACACTCGTGTCCGTTTTACCAGCTGCTATTCAAGCCTCCAGAGACCGAAGTAGCCATTATAGCGGCCACGATTCAAACCTCCATAGACCGAAGTAGCCATTATAGTGGCCACGATTCAAACCTCCATAGACTGAAGTAGCCATTATAGCGGCCACCATTCAAACCTCCATAGACCGAAGTAGCCATTATAGTGGCCACGATTCAAACCTCCATATACCCTCGCGGCTGTTATACCGGCCGCTATTCGAACCTCCATATACCCAAGCAGCCTTTATCCCGGCCGCTATTCAAACCTCCATATACCCTCGCGGCTGTTATACCGGCCGCTATTCGAACCTCCATATACCCAAGCAGCCTTTATACCCGCCGCTATTCAAACTTCCATATACACTCGTGGCCGTTTTACCGGCCGCTATTCAAACCTCCATATACCGAAGCAGCCGTTATAGTGGCTGCTATTCAAACCTCCATATACCCTCGCGGCCGTTTTACCTGCCGCTATTCAAACCTCCATATACCGAAGCAGCCGTTATAGCGGCCGCTATTCAAACCTCCATATACCCTCGCGGCTGTTTTACCGGCCGCAATTCAAACCTCCATATACCCTCGTAGCCATTTTACCGGCCGCTATTCAAACCTCCATATACCCTCGCGGCTGTTTTACCTGCCGCTATTCAAACTTCCATATACACTCGTGGCCGTTTTACCGGCCGCTATTCAAACCTCCATATACCCAAGCGGCTGTTTTACCCGCCACTATTCAAACCTCCATATACCCTCACGGCTGTTTTACCGGCCGCGATTCAAACCTCCATATACCCTCGTAGCCGTTTTACCGGCCGCTATTCAAACCTTCATATACCCTCACGGCTGTTTTACCTGCCGCTATTCAAACCTCCATATACCCAAGCGGCTGTTTTACCCGCCACTATTCAAACCTCCATATACCCTCACGGCTGTTTTACCGGCCGCTATTCAAACCTCCATATACCCAAGCGGCTGTTTTACCGGCCGCTATTCAAACCTCCATATACCCAAGCGGCTGTTTTACCCGCCACTATTCAAACCTCCATATACCCTCACGGCTGTTTTACCGGCCGCGATTCAAACCTCCATATACCCTCGTAGCCGTTTTACCGGCCGCTATTCAAACCTCCATATACCCAAGCGGCTGTTTTACCCGCCACTATTCAAACCTCCATATACCCTCACGGCTGTTTTACCGGCCGCGATTCAAACCTCCATATACCCTCGTAGCCGTTTTACCGGCCGCTATTCAAACCTTCATATACCCTCGCGGCTGTTTTACCGGCTGCGATTCAAACCTCCATATACACTCGTAGCCGTTTTACCCGCCGCTATTCAAACCTCCATATACCCTCGTGACTGTTTTACCGGCCGCGATTCAAACCTCCATATACCCTCGTAGCCGTTTTACCCGCCACTATTCAAACCTCCATATACCCTCGTGACTGTTTTACCTGCCGCTATTCAAACCTCCATATACACTCGTGGCCGTTTTACCCGCCGCTATTCAAACCTCCATATACTCTCGTGACTGTTTTACCCGCCGCTATTCAAACCTCCATATACCCTCGTGACTGTTTTACCTGCCGCTATTCAAACCTTCATATACACTCGTAGCCGTTTTACCTGCCGCTATTCAAACCTCCATATACACTCGTGGCCGTTTTACCCGCCGCTATTCAAACCTCCATATACTCTCGTGACTGTTTTACCGGCCGCTATTCAAACTTCCATATACACTCGTAGCCGTTTTACCGGCCGCGACTCAAACCTCCATATACCCTCACGGCTGTTTTACCGGCCGCGACTCAAACCTCCATATCCCCAAGCAACCGTTTTATCGGCGCTATTCAAACTTCCAGAGACTCTCGTGTTGTTTAAACTGCCGCTATTCAAACCTCCATATACCCAAGCAGCCTTTATAGCGGCCGCTATTCTAACCTCCATGTCCCCTCGTGACTGTTTTACCGGCCGTTTACTGTTTAATTCAGAGAAATCAACTTGGTTTCAAAGAAATCCTTTTCCACATGTGCTATATGCATAATCACCTCATTATAAGGGTTCTTGCTGTTGAAAAAATACTCATAAAATGTTTATGACATTATTCAAACTCAGAAATGAATTTAGCAAGTTTAGGATAGATCCGTTGGTAGCGTTCTCATCACTCAGCTTTCTCGCCTGGATTTGATTGCTGAAAGGTTCTGGCTTCACAGAATACTGCCATTTTGCATCAGCAGTATAACCAAAGTACACTGCATCACAGAGCGTGCCACCCTTCACCCACTTTCTTTGTATTTACGTGATGGATGTTTGAGTGCCCACATTATCTTTTGAAAAGTATACGCTATTGTGTGATGGATCTCTGCATGGAGTTGGTTGTTTAATTAGCACTACATGCAGTGGTTGGAAGATATGTGGTGTATACGCAACACAGACATGGTGGCCCAAATGGCTTTCTCTTGCACCAAAATTTGTATACAGTATATTTATATTTCTGAAATATCCTTCACAATGTCTAATGATTTCTTTATGCTGTTTAAGCACCAAGAGAAACTACAATCAATGTACCTGATGTACAGCTGGGATCAAGTGCAACAACTCCCCTTGCACATACAACCTCTACAGTCACAGGTAAAATTCGAATGACACTCGGAAGAGCGCGTACCTCCGCAAGGCTGAACCGTTCATGTTATGTGTCCCACTGATAGGCCAGAGCTGCATCCAGACAAAAACCAAAATCGAATGTGCTTGTTCTTACCACCTACCCAACTCAAACACCAAGTTTCATCATAAGTCATTCACAATGTTTGAAAACACTGTATCATGCGATATA
>NW_028222625.1:0-12500 GCF_056783735.1 Eptatretus burgeri | reverse complement strand
ACATGGACTTAGCGATATATCTCACCTGAGGACTTTTTATGTTGTAATGCGAATTTCCACAACTGTAACAATATGTGTGTGTGTGTGTGTGTGTGTGTGTGTGTGTGTGTGTGTGTGTGTGTGTGTGTGTGTGTGTGTGTGTGTGTGTGTGTGTGTGTGTGTGTGTGTGTGTGTGTGTGTGTACATGTATTTTGTTGAAGATCTGGATACTTTAAATTTTTGTTGAGTGATTTTTCACCATTGAGATGTTAGGCCAAAAACGATGTGGAGCACACTATCTCAAAATGTAATGGATGGATTTGGACGAAACTTGGTGGACAGGTTGGGTGTGTGACAAGGACGAGTGGGTTCAATTTTGGTGACGGCGATCCGAATCCAGATCTGGATACGATGAATTATTTAATTTCTAAGTGATTCTTCACCTTTGAGAGAGATGGGGCTTAAAACGATATACTGTATCGCACAATATCTCAAAAGTTTATGGATAGTTTCTGACTAAACTTTGTGGACAAGTTGGAAGTGCCACGAGGATGAATTGATTCAATTTTGGGTGAAGATCCGGTTCCGGGATACGATAATTATTTAATTTTTAAGTGATTCTTAACCTTTTCGAGATGGAGCTAAAAACGATGTTGTGTGATATCTCAAAAAGTTGTGGATGCATTTGGATGAAACTTTGTGGACTGGTTGGGTGTGTGACAAGTGTGGAATTGATTCAATTTTGGTAAAGATCTGCATCCAGATCTGGATCCAATAATTTTTTTCGTAATTCTTTACCATTGAGTGATGGGGCCAAAAACTGTGGGATAACATGATATCTCAAAAAGTTGGACGAGTTATGACAAACGCGATGGGTGTGTTGGTTCGGTGACCAGAACATGCTGATTTAGTTTTGGTTAATGTCCAGATTCAGATCCGACCTTTCAGTGGGATACAAAATGTAAACTGTTCAGCCTGGTGGAGGTATGCGCTCCACTGTGTGCTGTTCCATTTCGGCCAAGTGTCACTCCATGAGTGATTTTTAATTTGTTTGTTCACACAGAATTTGCTGACGTTGGCCAAGGAACGCCACCTCGTGGTAGCCGGTAGTTCACCTTCTCTTTTACCAACCAAGTGCCTCTTTAAAGTATGTCCAATTCGAATGTAAGTACGTGAAAGTATGTACGGTACAATTAGAATATGCTTCCATCTATAAAATACGTCCGATAAAACCACAAAAACAAGTCCGCATGAAGGTACGCAATCTTTAATTGTTCATTCTTTTTATTAATTGTAGTTTACTCCATGTAAGTAATCCATGTGACAGAAGCTGGTGTTTAATGCTGAAAAGGCACAACTTGGAATGGTTCTGTGGTATGGGCAATTTTCACAAAATCGATCAAAATACTGCTAAAGAAAGGTCAAGGCCATTTCATCTAGAAAATATCATCTGCCTACAACTCCGCTCTCATATTTTTGATCGCCCCTCGTTTTTAAGGGATAGACAAAATTGTGTGGGCATAGTCAACATATTGGACCACATTTTTACAAACTCAAACATGGTCCCATTTCTCCTTCCGTTATGGGGTCCAAGACCGGTATGATGTCATGGAACTCTGTTTTTGTGAAAGTCATTAGTTTGTAAAACTAAGGTGAATATTTGAGAACAGACCTCAAGTTTTCTGCCCATTGGTTCTTTCACATCATTTGCTTCTGTGTTTACAAGTTATTGGTTTGGATATGGAGGGACCAGGTGATGGACATCCTTGTTCTTTACCATAATCCCCAAGTCATTGAAGCATATTTCAGTTCCCAAACTGCCCATCAGGTGGCAGCATTGATGCAGACGTTTGAGAAAGTTCTTCTGCCACCATTTTTCAACTTGTTGCCGGTGAAACTTGTGCAAGGTTGAATTTTTCATGCTGGGAAGTTGTCAAAATGAACATCTCATAAATTTATCTTCCTTTCCATTCACAGCATATTTCCAATTAAACTAATATCCAACCAATGATGCATTTTGTGGGGGTAATAAGCGCTGTATTGTTGTGAACAGATGGATTTAGTTCCATGACGGCAGTTGAAATGCAGTAATTTGGTTCAACATTTCTTTACAGTTATCTTTACTGTTATTCTGGAACGTAATGGTAAATAAATAATGATAATAATAAAAAAATATTCTGTAAGTTTACTGCCGTTGGTGCAGTCTTATACACCACCTTATTTAACACATTACATTAATTCCTCGTATAAGCCTGCTGGGTGTTGGCTTAACGGTTAAATTGCCTGGCTTAACATGTTGGGATCTTGGCTTTGAGCCCTTTTTTCCATTGAATTAACACTAGGTGGGGGTGACTCAGCCTGTCATCCTTATAAGGTTGTTGAAATGAGAAACCAGTGTGTTCTGGTAATAGACGGCACTGCATCAGTGGAACAACATGTGGAACATGGCTTTCAATCCAAACAAATATCACACTTTCACCATGTCGCTCCGAAAGGACCATCTGGAACCCCCCTCATCCCATATACTTTCTGAACAATCCTCTTGAAGAAGTCGTTCCATTAAAGCTTTTGGGTCAAAGGGCGGAGGAGCTCCCTTATGAGCCAATGGCTATCCATATCTAAAGTGCCCAACTGTGTCTGTGGACGTCGTCCTGTAGTTGGGCTACTTTTTATTTTTGAGGTGCAGGTGGCAGAATTTACACTCCAGCCAACCGTAAAATCCTCTCATTCCGCATAAAACCTACGCAATAGCATAAAAATATCTGGAAAACCCACTCTGTGGGAATACCTCCTGTGCAGCTCACCGGGATGATGGGATTGGGGTCTCCAGGTTAACCTGAGGCAGTCCCTTCGGGTGGAGTGCCTGGAATGTCCGAACCCTAAGAGAGGGATGATCACCTGTCTCTGTTTTCATCTGAGCTCAAGCATTTGGACAACAGTGTTGCGTACTCTCTGAGCTTCAGAGACAGGGATTGCGGCGAGATCATGGTGGGTGGTTACACCTTCACTTGGTCTGGTCGCTCTGATAGTTACCATGCCCAAGAAGTTGCTGTAGCTGTGTGCAATAAGCTGACTCAAATGAAAGTTGAGGTAACACCGGTCAACGAGCATATTATGAGACTAAGGATTTGTCACTCCTTGGGTGTCATTTCCCTGGACTCTCTATGTGCTCCAACTGTGGTGAGTGATCTCACTGTGAATGATGCATTCTATGCCACGCTTGAGTCTGTGGTGAATCAGTACCCCAGGTGAGATACTCTTCTAGTCTTGGTGGATTTTAATGCATCGATGGTTATGAGACATGGGGTTGGTCCCCGTGGGTCTGCAACTGTGAGCCAGAAAAGCACTAAGTTCCTTGACTTTGCAAGAAGTCATGGACTTCGGGTGGCTGGTTCATGGTTTCAGCGCCCACAGGCTTATCACTCGACTTAGTATTTCAACGCTGGCGGCGTGACAAAGGAGATGACCATGTGCTCGTTGATTGTCATTGGAGGATGATCCAGAACTGCAGGGTCTTCCGGAGTTCTCAGTTTCTCAATAGTGACTACAGGCTTGTTGTTGCAGCTCTGAAGTTGCGGCTAAATCCAGGAGAATGGTCCCATCCCAGCCTCGGCTGGATCTTTGGCAAGCTCAGGGATGAGAGAGTAACTGAGGAGTTTGTGAACAGGCTGAGTGGGAGATTTGGGGCTCTGGGTGCTTTGGGGGATCCTGAAGAGTTGGGGAGTGCCTCTTCAAGACTCACCATCCTTGATGGTGCCGGTAGATGTCTTGGAACTCACAATAGGGCGAAGAAGAATTTTGTCTCTCAAGGGACACTGGATACCATTGGAGCCCCAGAGTCGCAGGGCCAGGCTGAATGGCAGAGCTGAGTTGTCATGCACAGAGCTGAGGCGTAAAAGTGTACACATGTGCACTGAGGGTGGACAAGGGAGACCACATGTGCAGGAATGTGTGAGGGGGTAGAGCATCACCTGTGGTCAAGTGATTCTCATCCTGCTTACAGGGAAATTCGCGCATTGCGTTCCTCCAAGCCCATCCTCGGTGAACTGCAGTAAGAGCAGAGGGTGGTGGGCTCTTGACAGAGGAGTCCGAAGTGAAGGCCCGCTGGGCTGGTTACTTTGAGCTGCTGTACCAGGCTGATCCACCAGCCATGAGCGAGTTGGATGTCAAGGGTATTACTATCCCACTTGCTGACCCTCCAATCAACTGTGGTCCACCTTTGTTTGTGAAAACACAGGCTGCGGTGAACCGGTTGAATTGGGGTAAAGCTCCCTGGGATCTGTGGCATCCATGCTGATCTTCTAAAGGCTGGTGGAAATGTTGTACTTGTGTCGTTGTATGCAGTTCTGTGCTCTGCCTGGAACACAGGCATCATCCCAACTTACTGGAAGAGGGGCCTTGTTGTCCCTCTCTCTGGAAAGGGAAGGGTGATCGCCAAGACTGCAACAACTTCCGAGGGGGTGATGCTGCTCTCAGTGTCGGGTGAGATCTTTGCTTGGAGAAATTATTGATGGGGTTCACCACCATCTGCTTGAGCACCAGCGTCCCAGATCAGTCAGGCTTTACACCGGCAGAGATCAACGATTGGCCATATCCTTGCTCTTCGGGTCCTCACCAAAACGCGAAAGCGAGAGTTTCGGCAGGGGCTGCTTGCAGCCTTTGTTGATCTTTTTAAAGCGTTTGATTCAGTGAATCGGGATGCCCTCTGGAGGATTCTTGGTCTTCGTGGGGTGCCACCAAAACTGATCAATCTGATGACTATACCACAAAAACTATACTCTGGTTCTGAGAGTGCTGTGAGATGTGTTGATACCATCTCTGACTTATTTCCAGTTGTTACTGGGAGTTCGTCAGGGGTGTGTGCTGGCCCCCACACTTCTTCACAGCACTTTTATGGACTGGATTCTGGGGAGGATGTCAGAGAGATTGCCAAGCTGCGGATGGTCGTTTGGGAATGTCAAGATCTCTGACCTTGATTTTGCAGAGACTCTTGATATCCTTTTGGGGGTCCTTGAGGTGCTGAATGAGGAGCCAGAGCTGCCGGGATTACGGGTTTCCTGGGTCAAAACTAAGATCCAGGGCTTTCTCAATGACATCTTGGATGCCGCTATCCTGTCTATCTGTTTGTGGCGAGGATGCTGAGGTCACTGAGAGATCTATTTACTTTGCAGTGATATTAATGTCTCTGCTGGCTGTGAGCCAGAGGTCAACAGACGTCTGGGTCAGGTCTGGGGAGTCATGGATTCACTGGATCATGGGGTTTGGCGCTGCCGATACATGTGCGGGAGGACGAAAGTCAGTCTTCAGGTCCTTGGTGCTTCCAGTCATGCTATATGGATGTGAGACTTGGACTCTGACCAGGGATCTGAGATGGACATTAATTCCTTTGGTACCATGTCTATTTGGAGAATCATTGGCTATCGCTGGTCGGACTTTGTATCCGAGCATTTGCTGAGAGACACTCAAATGAGATTTGTTTCCTGCATAGTCCGTGTGCGTCAGCTGCGGCTGTATGTACGTGTGGCTCGTTTTCCTGATGCTGATCTCTGCTTCACCAGATTCTCTCAGCGAGGGAGCCTCTTGAGTGGAGGAGTCCAATTGGCCGAATTCCCGTACCTCGTGGTTGCAGCACGTTGATCAGCATCTGAAGCCGAGATGGGGATCATTAGTATCTCCCCGCGATGAAGCTGAGTCTTGGGGTCTCTCACTCTCTCACCGCATTCAGGTCTGTGGTCCTTCTGTCCTCTCCCGCCTCCTCTCCGGCCTCACACCCTTGCTGTGTCTGTGATTTGTCCCTTCCCCCCATCCCCAATATATATGGTGATACTACCAAAATCAAGAATCACTGCTCACCTTCATTCTTTTGTTCCTCTTTTCCCCACCTCTGGAACAAACTCCCATTACATTCTCTTCAAACCCACTCTTCCCTCCATGTCTTCAAAACAGCTATTCACCACCATCTCTTATATTTCCCCATCCAAAGGCAGGATATTTTCTTCCCTCTGTTAATCCATCCCAAACCCACCTCCTTCAAATTCCTCTCTTCTTGCTTTCTTTCCTGAAAGTCCCTTTTAGGGTGCATCTTGTTCACCCCTGCGTATCCCATCTTATCGCTTCTCCTCCTTTCCACAGATCTTCTTATGGCTCTGTTCCCCACTATTTTGTGCTTCACTCTCCTGCCCATCTTGTCTCCTGCTCCCTTTGTTTTATGTTCTGTGTGTTCGCTCTTATACGAGCCTCGATATTGTATGCAAAAGTGAATAACTAAATAATGGTGAAGAACTGTTGCGGATAGATTCAGTTTGACAAGCTTGTGTCCTTATTGCAACCAAGATTGTCCTACTTGGTACAAATCAAGACATGAGTGGACACTTTCTCCCAAATGACCGTACGTGATGACGTGCATACGGTCGAAAAAATGGTAATTGTGCAGATCGAGAAAGTAGACCAGCATTAGCCAAGTTTTTTTTTCTTGAGAAAAAAATTACGTTCACCTTTCGCTCATCGCAGTTATCATTTATGGCAAACCAATCATTACCGTAGGGTGAAGGAATACTGACATAGTGAACCTGATAGTCAGTTCACTATGTCAGGGGATTTTCAAAATGGCGGCCATGCAGGTATACCTCCATAAATGTAAAACATGTATTTTTACATTCCCCATGTGTCATAACGTTTTCCTGCCGAAAAATGTATAGGTTTGCTAATCTACCAAGACTTTTGGAAACGAAAAAACATAGTGAACCTGACGATCGTATTCTTTTCACCCATTTAAAATTCACCAGAATTGAAGGTCGTCACTCCGGATAACTCCGAAGTCGACGGGTCACTTAATGGACCGTAGACGCCAATGTTTTGACCGCACGGTTTGGGTCTTTTTTGTCTGATTCCAATTTACCGAAGTAGCCGCGCGGTCTAGCTACCTGGGAAGCCACACCCTCGGCCGGCTTTGTCCGAACCAAGTCGCTGTTACTGACTCTGATCTGGCGTAACCGAGCGGAAATTACCAAAGCCGCGCCGGTCCAAATAACAACTTGCGGCACAAACAGCCTCCCTAATTCTCAAGCCCGAACCATACTGGGTCAATGAAAGAAAGCACAGACAATGAACTGGAACATGTAACAGTTATTTATTTACAATTGTAAGAGGGAGGGAAACACAGAGCAGACTTAACCACGAATAAGAATGCATGCAAATGTACAATGGAATCACCTAAACAGTTCTACTTTCAGACTGGCCACAGACAGACACACACACACACCCAAAAAGAAATGGACCTCGTGGGTCTTTATTTGGCCCTTCGGCTCGGGATGGAAGGCGAGTTGCCGGCCAGAGTCTGGCCGGGTACCTGGCCGCATCGTGGCATTTTTATATGCGAGTCGGAGTCCGTGGGACGGGAACGGTGATCCCAGCTCGGCGCTTCCAACACAACCCACCAAGGTGGGACTCGAACCCACGAGCCAGAATCCAACAAGCGATCCTGGCTGCCACAAATGACGATCGACAACACAAGCACCACAAAACACCTCTGCCATGACTACCACCACCACGAGCACCCAGCACGACCACGCAACCACCAAGGGACCCGAAAAGAAGACCAGACCCGTGACACACCATCAACCAACAAACGGATACAGCTCGCGATCCTTCTTATTCCTCCCTCGGGCGGGTGGAGGGATCCGCTCTGAGGTAACACCTCTGGATTGGTCGGGCGTCGTGCGATCGGTGTCCTCCCCTCGTTGGACGAGGCGAACATTCCATCTGGCTGGGGCAGAGTCGGCCCTGAGGTGATCTCACCCCTGATTGGACGAGGGGAACATTCCATCTGGCTGGGGTGGAGTCGGCTCCTGAGGTGATCTCACCCCGATTGGACGAGGGAACATTCCATCTGGCTGGGGCGGAGTCGGTGCCCTGAGGTGATCTCACCCCGATTGGATGAGGGGAACATTCCATTTGGCTGGGGCGGAGTCGACCCTGAGGTAATGTCACCCCGCTTATGTCCGTGGACTCGAACACGTGCGTTATGGCGCCGTGGTGTGAATGGGAATTGGATGTAGAAAACTAACTGGTAAGAAACTCGTAGCGTACACATGAAATTAACCCATTCACATAGGGGAGGCATTCCTAACTATCCACATATACTTCAAGGAAATAACTGAACTATGGGTCTGCTGACTGTCTGAATGTTAATGGTTTCCAGATTGTGAATAATATGACAAATCCTTGCTTCTGTCAAATTCTTTCTCTTCATTTGGAGATAAGTCAAGGGGTTTATTTGTTCTTGACATAATTTCAGTTCATTTAATACAATCATCCTCAATCCTTTTTAACAAATTCATCAGGCAACATCAGTTTCCTCTATCCAACTCCAACTTTATCATATTTACTTCCCTAAAGATCATTTAATATCATACAACAAAACCTGCAAGGGATATGCTTTTATATTTTTTAAATATCATCAGTTTTTTCCAAGATGCTTCCTCAAAATCAACATGTATTACAAAATGGGTGTTTTATACATTTATTTGTTTGGTTAAATACAACTTTCTCTCCTGGTCCGGAAAGCATCTCAACAACTGCTGCTTTTTATGATTAGAACAATACTTTAAATGTTTATCAAGTCTTTGTTGAGATTCAAAGATATTTCGACATCTCTTACAAGGATATGATTTATGCTTTGATTTATAAACTTGACAACTTACCAATCTGGAAAAAGATTTTGATATAAGCATAATGAGTGGTTTCTTTATTCGTGAAATAAAGGCAGAGATCTGCAGCGCGGTCATTTGACCCATTGCCATTGATAGTGATGTAGTATTGTTATGACCGGGTATCGGTGGTGAGCACTTCCACCGCTAAGGGGAGCAGTAGAGTCGGCTCCACCAAACACCCAGAATTTAGGTCGTGACCCTCGGATCTGTCAAAAAGGCACGGGTCCACCTTACAGGACCAAGTGAATCGTGAATACAGTAATTATTTGACCGTGTGGGGTAGGGGTCAATTGCCAAAACTTCAATATTCCCTAATTACCCACGCGGCAAAAGCTCCCCGGGGACATTCACATCCCTTCGACGGACCTAGAGCCAGAACAAGCTGTTACACACGTGCCCGAACCATAACCCAGCGGAGTGTTACAGAAGCCTGTTCGGTCCCAAGTTTAGAAAATTCTACTGCCTCGCCTTATTTCTCAACACACACCATGCTAAACCAATAAAAGAAATGACAGGGAAACGAGCTGGGACATTCAATAATAGGGAAATGCCTTATTACACACTAATAATCGGGGTCTATAGCATGTAAGAGGCAGAGTTATCAGAATATCAGGCAGGCAATATACAGTGAGCAAAAGCATCTTAACAATTACTTCTTAAGAGACAGGGCCCACACACAGACGCACACACCCAAAGAAACTGGACCCTGTCGGGTCTTCATTTCTGGAAAGGCTTCCAGCTCGAGGAAAGGTGCAGCTGCTGAGGCCAGGAGCCTGTGCTTGGACTTGTCCCGCCTCGGTGGCGGTCTTCGACGCCTAATCTGGGCTCAGTGGCGGGACTCCAAACCCGCAGCTTTCTCACGTGTGCGCCAAGAGACGAAGGCACCAGGAGTGCGGAGCGGCAGATGCCAGCACGTCCATCCGGGACGGCAAACAAGCGAGGAGGCATGTGCGAGGCAGGGCGGTAAGCAAGTGATTCTCTCCTCAGGCTCCAACACACACATCCCAGGCTCCGACACCAACACTCTAACATGAACACGTAACACACACTCCAAAGGGAGCCTTGTCTTTTTATCCGCTCCCTGAGCGGGGCGGAGCCTCGGTGTCGGGACGCTCTATCCGCGCTTGCTGGACAGGGATCAGGTGGGTGTTGACGCGTCAGAAAACTCCGAACTGCACAGCAAGGTGAGCCTAGTAAAGCGCTAGTTCAGTGGAGGAGTTGTAATGGAACATGGCAGTGGGTGGTTGGTCATTGTTTGATCTAAGGATTTCAAAGACTGACGAGAAAACACCCTCGCATGCGCATCGCATACACTTAATTTCCCATTAGACAAGGGATGGGACCCTAACTAGAAACACACACATACTTTCCGTATATAGCATTGATCTTTCAGGACTCTGGCTGTTGTGTGCAATGGGTTCCAGATTCATAACAGTATTACTAACTCTTGGAATTTGGACTTTGTTTTTATCTGGAAGTTAAACCATGCAACAATTATTGATAGCGTTATTCATATTCTCAAATCCTTTGTTATATCTTTGCTTCATGGGTTCTCCTCTAGAGATGCCTAGATCCCTGCACTTTCTAATTCTAAGACTTCCTCATATATTTCTTATGCTTTGAAACTCTTTCACAGTCCTCTTTCCTGTGGATAAAGATGTGCTAAGATACTCGGCAGAGAAAGCATTTATTATCAGTATTTTTAATATTAATTATTATTGTATTTTTTATTCTTTATATCCTTCGGTATATATCAGTATAAGAAGAAGCCTTTTAGCGGAGTGGATTTACGAATATTAAGATCGATATATTAGCAGAAACATTCTCTAATGTTGAACCCTACTACTGTTGTTGTTGTTGTTGTTGTTGTTGTTGTTCTAATTCAAATCTAATAAGCTTCTTCAAAGATGGGAGATTTAAGGAAGTTATTCAATTGATGTAATAAAGGTGTGGTGGATTCGCTCTCATATATTTTTCTTCCATAACATTATCTTCTCTCTTGAGAAGGTAAAGGATGCTCAAAGATATTTTGAATGATTCATATGCTTTTTCAACATCTCTACTAGCAAGCAACCTTGGACAATTGAACTCCGTTGATATATGAATCGCTTCTCAAATGGATCTTACACCAACCATTAAAATTATTACATATTTTTTACTCTCGATCTGATCTCTACTCTTTTAAAAAAAAGTTTTTACCTCTATCCGATCTTTAAAACATCATTCTTGAAGAGTTGTTATTTCAAATGGTTTTGTCAGCAATGACATCTCCCTCTAATCCAATTTTGTTCTTTATTTCTCTTCAAGTTTCTCTCAACGTTGTTTACGTGTTTTTGTGTGATTGAAGATGTTTTTTATCAACTCTCTTTTTAAGACATCCTTAGAACAGACATCACAATGTTTTTTTGTTTCTCACGTTCAAATGGAGATATATTTGTCTTGAAAAGATTGAATTGGAATGTGTGTTTGTTGGGTTTGAAGCGTGTTTCTGCATAAGCATTTATATTCATAATTACAAATGTTTATAGGCACGTTGTATCTTTCCACCATATTACTATATTGAAAAACTTTGCTTACAAAATAAAATTTTCTTTGATGATAATCTTACGGTAATTTATCGGGAGTGTTTTTCATTGGAAAGTAAAATTTTATTGAAGAAAATTCCGTTTAATTTATAGGTGAATCTGTGCTTAAAACCATTTTACCCACCAACTTTTTTCACTTCTTTATAAATACACAATGTATCAAGACACAAAAGACAAGTTTGCACCAATCTCTGTATTTAGTGAAAAGATACTGGAGAAATATGTCGAGGATGTAAAATTGAATAAAGGTAAATATAACAACTATTGGAGAAATATAATTATGGTTAATACATATGAGTTCTTCAATTTCATTCAGTGGAAAGGGCTTTTAGTATAAACTGGAAAAACATCAATTAAAGTATTTCCAACAAAAGTTTCTCCTCTCCTTCTTGGCAATATATTCAAAACTAGAAAAAAGCAATGAAACAAGAAAAAGTATCAAAAAGAAAAACCTTATGGATGAAGCTTTAGAAAGAAAAGGTAAAACCATCAGGCAATATGCAAGGAGAAATTTGTATTTTTTTCAACAACCATCAAGATGTAAATCTTGATGAAATAAATGATGTTACCATTCATATCAGGTGAAATGATATTTCGTTTCAGTAGTAGTTTAGGACCATTTTAAAATGACCTTTAATATATAAAATGTAGTTGTTGAATCTGTTAATGAAAAGAAGTCTATGGATATATAGATGGTAATGTTTTTTTCTTTACTAATTAAATGATGAGTCATTATTCAAGTGAAGATTTTGAAGATTATGAGAGAGTGATGATGGTATCTCTGTTGGAACAGAAGACAGAAGCTGTGATCCCAAGCGTTTGTGCTCAAATTATAGTTTTGAAAGTAGTTTTATCGATGATTGTGAAAGTCACAAAATGAAAGTAAATCGAAGATGACACCAAAGATGAATTTTATTGAAAAGGAAAGTTTTACTTTATAAATAGGAATAGTATTCTCGCATCTTGATCCTCAATTTCTGATTCTCCATATGACAAATTTGAGAATTGTCCTGCATGTGAAAGAGTGAGATTAAACACAGAGTCAAAAGCCCATAAACAATGTATATTCTGTGATTATCTTCTAATTAATGAAAATAGAAAAATATTAAAAGGAACATAACTGGTTTCAAAATTACACCAAAAATGAATTACTTTTTACAAGATTAATAAGAGAATTGGAATGTTAAGTCTGAGGGTGCGATAATACAACTTTTCCTACAAGAGA
>NW_028222624.1:15000-31385 GCF_056783735.1 Eptatretus burgeri | reverse complement strand
TATATATATAAGTAGGGTGAATTACTGATGGTTCTAGCTCACTTTTCCCTATGTAATAGAATGAATGGGGGATTTTCAGCGATTCCCTTTTTTTTTTTCCCCTAAAAATAAACCCCTTTTTATCCGTTTTCTCCACTGCTGTGCAGGGGCTTTGTGAGGTGATGTTTATGGATCGGATGCCCTTCCTGGACGCCTCTTACAACACAGGGATATGGGTACACCTATTCTAACCGGGGCATACACCCGGGACCAGTATACTGGTACTCATTTCGCCGACCTCGGAAGGATGACAGGGCTGAGTCAACCCCCTGGTGTTAATCTCCCAGCAGCTGAGCCGGGATTCGAACTCAGGGACACTGGGATCCCAAGCCGCCACCCTAACCACTAAGCCAACACCAGGCTTTGTATATATATAACCAGGCTATCCCAAGGTATATTTATTTGTCTCCCACCTTTAACCTGGAGGTTGATCAGCTCACTCATTGAACCTATAAAGATTTGTTCATTCTCAAATTCCTTCAATAGTTTAATTTTCTTTGCACAATAATCCCCATCTAAAATATTGACAAACAAAACATTTGAATCTTTATATTTTTTAAGATACCCCTTTTATGCCATTACGAAATGATAAACTTCTCTTAATGATCTCATCTGACCACCTCCTGAGCCACATATCATTTTGAGATTATAGTAAATTGTTTTTTCATTGTTCAATTGATAACCATCAAAGTTTTCAGTCCATTCAAGGATATTCATTTTTTTCTTTACATCCTCTAACTTACTACTTTTTAAATTGATTCGCTTATTTGTTTTATTTACCTTTGTTTTAGTTATTTTTTCAATAAGACTTATTTGATATTTTTCACATTCATTATGTTTTCCATTTATATACCAAGACTGAGATTTTCTCCACTCTTTAGTTTGATTAATACTTGGTTTAACCATTTATATATTGTGAAAAAAAACGCGGCGGTAGCCCTTAAAAAACCCTAACCCTTCTTCCCATCGTTAAAACATAATCTATTTTATACACTCTATCATACAATATCCATATGGAACACAATCTATTCCATTATCTAAAATAAATCTCTTATCATCAAAGGCTCCTAATGCCTTTTTATTTACTTCTTCACTATATATGTTATGTTTATAACTTCTTATTGTATTCATTTTCCTGTATTCTTCTTTCTTATTCATCAAACAATTATAATAATTTCTAAAAGTTATTGATTTCTTTATTACATATTTCTTTATTCCCTTTAACCTCTTATCAATCTGATCACCATACTTATAAGCATATGCCTTTGCTCTCAATCCAATAAACTCACTCATTACTTTTCCACCCAACTCATCCTTAAACTTACCAATAACCTTTTCATTCTTTTGGAAAATAACTCACTCTTCTTGCTGAAATTACTTGTATCATATACTCCAATATTTTTCTTCATATCTTCATAAACATCATCAGTTTTTATATCTAGGATAAAACTATCAGTGTCCATATACAACAATGAAACATTTTCACCATACTCTTTCTTTAAGTCATTATACAAATAATCATACATCAATATCTTTGATAAATCAAGAACTGCTGTTCCAATATAAATTGGTTTTATCCATTACAATACTTTCCTTTTTCATATGAATTGCAGAAAAGTTCTCTGAAAAAACCTCTTCTCTCTCAAAACTTGGTTTATTTATCAATCTCGAAGCTTCTTTCCAAGATGTTGCGAATCTAATGTTTTGCCTGTTTCTAACATTTTCCATAGTCTTTCCAAATACAGCATTATTCATTAATTTATAAAAGTCCCCTTCAAATTTTACTTTTGTATTTGCTCTCATATCTGTATTGAATTGAATATACTTTTTCACCCAAGGACTTTGTTTAAATTTTAAAACTCTATGAATTTTAGCTACTCTCAATCCTTCTCTCAAAAACTGTTTTAAGCTTCTCTGATGTAAAACATATCCCTCTTTATCATAGAATGTTGTTAATAACTTTTCTGTTGATTTGCCTTTAATATTAAAACTTTTATGATAATCACTGAACCATTCTTTCTTTGGGGTTTCTTTCTCACATGCAAAAGGAAGGTCTTTATGCTTATTATGAAGAACACTGGTGAACCTCAAATCAACTTCAAAATAATAACCTTCTTCTTCGTCATTCAATTCCTCTTGAGAAGAAATAACAATATTCATCAAAGCCTTTTCATAATCCTTTTCTTCCACCCACTCTAATTTACCATAAGGTAGAGATTGAGACATTGCCCATCCATACAAATTATTAGCATCAAAATACATCAAATAATTACTATCTTTTTTTCACTATCATAATTTGGAAGATATTTATTATTTGCTTTAGCATATCTTTGAACATACTTGTGATATTCCACCTCTCTTGGACTTCTCAATCATCAAAAGCATATCCACATCACTGATTAAATCTATATCTTGTTTTGTCATTTTCAACATTGCACTCCAAGCTAAACCAGGAGCTGTGAAATAGTGGGCAGGGTCTAATCCATAACAATTTTTATTATGACAGAGTGTTCTAAAAGCCTCAAACACATCAGCTAACAATAAAACATCTGTTTTTAGATATAAATCGTGATATTCTCCAAGGTTCTTTATCTTAAATAATTTCCATATTTCTTGTGCGTGTTTATATTCCTTATCACTTATCTCTTCTTCATAAAGGTTATTATAGAAACTTTCTTTTGATGGAAGTTGTGTTTCTTTAAATCTCATAAATGAATCCATATAATCATAAGGATAAATTCCCTTACTTGTAAGAATTTTCTCTTTACTTTGAATTTCATTCCTTGTTTGAATTTCCTCTCTCGTAAGAATTCCTTCTTTAATCAGAATTTCATCTTTAATCAGAATTTCCTCTTTAGTTAGAATTTCATTCATTGTTCGAATTTTCTTTATGATTAGAATTTCATCTTCAGTTAGAATTTCTTCATTAATTACAGTTTCCTCTTTACTTTGAATTCTCTCTTTAATCTGAATTTCCTCTTTAGTGAGAATTTCCTCTTTTGGAAAAGAATGAATTAAGATTTGGAAAAGAGTCCGTGGAGCTTAGATTTGATGCGAGGTAGGCTAGTGGTGTTCCCATAAACTTGTAAGAATCTAGAAACCTAATACGAGTTAAAGGTTTTGTGAATATCATTTTGAAAATGAAATATACTTTTGACTTGTGTTTGTTATGGCAGAAATATTCCCTGGTGTTTTTGAAAGTTCATTTGTAAATAGATGTGTATCATAGTTGGCGCTGTTGTGAAGAAAGACTGGAATAAAGAAAGGTAATTTATAATTAAGATTACAACAGGAATGAGCGGGACCTCTATATTTACCAGTAAGATGACAATGATCTCTAACTTTAGACTCCTTAATTTCCCCCTCACAAATATGACAGATATTGTTCATTCTAAATTCTAATTTTTCTTCTTTGGTTAATTTCATCGGTTCATTTGTTTCTTTCATTAATTTAGTGAGTCTTATACAATCCTTTTCTAATCGTTTTACAAACTCTTGTGAAGCATTTTTTCCACGATAATGTTCAAGTTTGTTATACTTTTCTCCAACAGATGATTTGATATAATAACAGAAACCACAAGGAATATTTTTGATATTTATTTGTATATGGTTCTTTTGGATTAGGAGAAGCAGTATTTATCTTTTTAAGGATACACTCAAAATCAGCGTATATCACAAATGGGTGCATGATAGATTTATTATAATCTTCAAAAGAAATCTTTTCACCAGGTTTAGGCATTGTAATTACAGCTGATTTATGATTACTACAATATTTTGAATGTTGTTCTAATCGTTCTTTTGTATGAAATGAATTAAGACATCGCTTACAAGGATATATTTTGTTTGCTGTTCTGAATACCTGAGAAGAGATTAATCTTGATAAATTATTGATGTATGTGTAATGTGAATTCTTTCCAACACTAAAATATAAAAGATCAATGTGTGTTTCTTCATTTTTATAGTTGTTTGAAATTTTTAATATTTGAACTTTGTTTGTATCCGTTAATCCATATACATTAATAGAAAGATTATTCTTTTTCTCAAATTTAGGAATATCTGTTAGTGGCATTGGGAATTTAAAATCTTTAATGTCCAAGGTATTCTCATATTTCATATATTGTTTTACTCTTTCTGAATTACATTTTGGTGGATGAAAGTGAGCAAGAACAGACCAGAGAAAACATTTATTATCATTGTTCTTAATATTAACAACTGCCTTCTTTAGTTTTATTTCTTTTGGTAATTCAATATAAGAAGAAGCTTTAAGAGGGCTTGATTTAGAATGTGTATATCTAAAAAGATGATTTTTTTAATATTGAATCCACTTCCTACCACTGTATTATCAACATCCTCCTCTTGTCTTGATAGTTCTTCATAAACCCCACTATTCAAAAAATCTTGAAATGATGTTATAAAATGAAGATCTGTTCTCATATAAGGAGTTTGTTCTTCATCTTGTCTTTTCATATTCATTTTCACTCCCATATAAAACTTTAAAGTTTTCATTTCTTTTAATGTCTTTTTAATAAAATTTTCAACATCAGGTTTCACTATTTCAATTGATTCAGCTATTGATGATGGACCGGGTTCTCCAAATTGAAAAATCCTTATTTTTATATGCCCTTTAAATGCCCCATCAGTGTTTTCAATATAATAGTCTCCCTTTACTTTAAACTCATTTTTCTTGTGTTTTTGTGATTGAAGATGTTTATTATAACTACTCTTCAAAACATCCTTTGAACAGATATCACAATGTTTTTCTTTCCAACTCAAGAGGAGATATTTTATGAAACAGATTAAATGTGTGTTTGTTGGTTCGGAGGTGTTTTCTATAATGTTTATATTCGTGATTACAAACATCGCAGTACGTTGTATTCACCATATTTATAGAATAAAACTTTGCTTAAACTAAAATTTTCTTGATGAAAATTTCGTTTGTTTTACAAGGTGAATCTGTGCTTAAAACCATTTTATCCTCCAACTTTTTCACTTAATAAATACAATGTTTCAAGACACAAAGACAAGTTTCAATCAATCTGTTCATCTGTTAAAGATATTGAGAAATATGTCAAGGATGTAAAATTGAACAAAGATAAATATAACAACTATTGGATAAAAAGTATTATGGTAAATAATATGAGTTCTTCAATTTGCTTCAGTGGAAGGGCCTTTTAGTATACCTGGTAGAACATCAATTAAAGTATCTCTAACAAAAAGTTTCTCCTCTCCTTCTAGTAATATATTCAAAACTAGAAAAAGCAATGAAACAAGAAAAAAGTATCAAAGAACAAAAACCTTATGGATGAAGCTTTTAGAAAGAAAAGATAAGACCATCTGTAATATGCAAGGAGAAATTTGTATTTTTTTCAACAACCCTAAAGATGTAAATCCTGATGAAATAAAGGATGTTAATATATCAGGTGAAATGACATTTCGTTCAATAGTAGTTAAAGATAATTTTAAAATTACCTTTAATATAAAAAATGTTGTCGTTGAATCTGATAATGAAAAAAAGTATATCGATATCGATGGTAATATACAACTGAAAGTATAGATGAATTTCAGTTTAAGTAAAGTTTTACTTTATAAATATGCTAGACTTTCCTGATTCTCCATATGACAAATTTGAGAATTGTCCTGCGTGTGAAAGACGGGGATTAAACACAGAGTCAAAAGCCTATAAACAATGTATATTCTGTGATTATCGTCTAATTAATGATAATAAAAAATATAAAAAGGAAAATAATTCTTTTAGATTTACACCAAAAATGAATTACTTTACAAGATTGATTAGAGAAATGAATGTAAAGTATGAGGATGATAACACACCTTTCCTTACAAGGGAAGAAACTGAACGTATAAGAGAAATGTTCAAAGGATTGGTGTTGTATATTATTCATGGATGTAATTTTCAGGGAAATATCAACACAAGATATTGTATAAATAAAATAATGGATTATCTTGAAATTAAACCTGGAACTTAGGGATAAAATATAGAGTTTCTAAAAAAAGCCAATAATAAATTAAATAACCTGTTTTTCAAATATATAAATGAAAAAAAATGAATGATTTTTACCTATTTGGGAAAATAAGATAAAATTTAACAACCATAAAAATCTCCCAAATTCATTAAGATGTCTCATAGTTGGTTCAAGTGGATGTGGAAAAACCTGCTTACTTTTAAAAATGCTCCTCACTCCCAACTTTTTAGATTATGACAATTTAATAATTTTCACAAAGTCGAGTTTTCAACCAGAGTATCAACTACTCTCACAAGGTTTTAATGCTGGTCTTCAAAAGAAGATATAATCGGTTTATTTAAACTTCAAAAAACCTAAATGATTATAACATTGAAGATATAATTCAACTATTTTGTGATACACAGAGATGTAAAAAGAAATCAAATCCTATAACTTGTATTCTTAGTGATAATACGGATGATATACCGTCTCCCCAAGATTTGGATAAATCAAAAAAGAACCTCGTTATCTTTGATGATTGTGTTAATGAGAGAAACCAAACGGTAATGGACAGCTACTACACAAGAGGGAGACATTCTTCTTGTAATTGTATTTATCTTAGTCAATCGTACTTTCAACTTCCTCGTCGTTCCATCAGAAACAATGCTAATACTTTTATTTTATTCAAGTTAAATTCAATAGATATCAATAATTTTTGGAGAGATAATTGTTCTACATTATGTAGTAAAAAGAAATTTGAGGATTATATGAAGCACACGACTGAAAAATATAAATATATTGTTGTGAAACAAGATGAGATATTAAATGATATTTTTCAATAAATAAATGGATGCGAAAGAAAGAGCAAGAAGATTTAGGGAACATCAAGAGTTGGTTTCAAAAGTTGTAAAACAACAGGAAGACATAAAGAAGAAACGCAGACAGAAACTAACGGGCGAAGAAGCATTTGAAAGAAAACAAGAGAAATTTTTTAAACCACTTTTAAAAACTTCCCAAGAAAAAATGAAAGATGTTTCCACAGTTCCCACAGTAGAATATACTCCCAGAAAGCTTCAAATGTTAAAAGATTTCAGTCAAATGACGGAGGAAGAATTAGAGCATTTAGGAGAATTAGAATATGATGATGAAGGTTTATTTCAACAACTGGAAGAGATTAATCAACCCCCTGATTATATTGTGAATGCTGTTTCAAAACAATGAATATTCAGCGGATTCAAAAACCAAAGCAGGACTCATTCCAACAGAACAACCAGCAATATTTCATCTTGTTCAAGAAAAGGTATTGATATTTAATGATGAATTAAGGTTCTTAAGTTCTGCTCCAACCCCTGTTAAACTAACTCCGAGATTAATGTTTCTTCTCACAAAGATGGAAGACAAGGTTCAACTGTGAGGGATGAATCAAAGTATATTGATAAACCATTGGATATGGAAAATAATGATGATAGAGTATATATTGATTTGCTGAACACTCTAAATTATAAGGTTATTCTTTCTGGTAAAAGTAGGAAGAATGAGAAGGAGAAACACATTATTCAGGCTTTAAGTATCCTTGGTTCAGGTGTTAGTTTTCTTCCAAATGACCCATCGCATAATTAGTTAATAGACTGTTATTGTTGTTAGGCAGTCAGAAGGCTGGAAATAACAATTGTTTTAATGAAGCATCAGCCATTTTAGACCAGTTGATGAACATGAAAATAATTAATAAATATCAATATAAAGACATTTTTTCTCATATTAAATAAGATGAGAAGCACAATCCTTAGTTTCAATTTCACAACAAGCGACCACACATCTTCATTCCCATACCCACTACAACTTGACACAACAAAAGAATATAGAGGCATCTTTATTGTCCATGGAAACTTATAATACCTTATTTAATATAACTGATAAAAATGACAAGTTTAGTTATAATCCCGGAAGTGGATACAAAAGCGATAACAGTCTCACCGGAGCATATGAGATTTCTCAAATATCTTCCGAAATTGCTTTCGTCTTATGAAAGAACAGGGTGATGAACCAAAAAAATATTGTTATAAACATTCAAAAACATACTTCAAAATCAACGATTAAAGTTAAAAATAACTACAAGGTTGATTTCACAATTGATAATTCATTTAGAGAGTTATTGGGTTTCTCCTCAAAAAAGATTGAAACTAATGGGACGTTTTACAGTGATAATGTCATTCAAATATCCTCAGGAATAAATTCGGTGTTAATTCACTGTGATTTGATTGATGGTGCTTATAATGATGGAAAAAAACAAATACAATATTTTCATTCAGTGCATACTCAACCCCAATTGGTTATAAATTTAATATGGAACCTAAAAATTTGGTTTTATCTACCTGTGTCAGGAAAAACCATACACAGAATAAATTTTAGGATAACCGACCAAGATAATCGTGTGATTTCTTTTAATGGAGAAGTTATATCCATCAGAATTCACCTACGTGAAGTTTTCCAATAAATAAATACGATGGTTATTGTGAGGAAACACGAGTTGGGAAAATATAAAATAATTACAGGGGATGGGATGTTCCTTTCCCCATACTACAAGGGTGAAGGTATGTATCTTGGTAGAGGATACTATAAACCTAAGAGACAAAGGGGTGTTGGACATCAATTTAGAGGAGATGGGATAATTGATACTCTCATGGGTATTGGTTCAACTATTCTTAAACATAAAGATCTAATTGGTTCAACTGCTTCTGCTGTGGGAAATGTAGCAGGTGCTGTAAAGAGTATAAAAGATGCTCAGAAGGAATCTCATAAATTACAAGCAATAAAAGAAATTAAGAAAGGCAAAACTCAGTTGTCCCCCCAAGAACGACAGAAAATAATTCAAATACTTGGATCAGGGTTTCAAAAGTTTTAACATCTTTTTTCCTAAATAAATACAAGTATGGAAGCAATTGATAGTATCTATGATTTGGATGATACTATTATTATCTCAAACTCCACTAAAAAAAGAAGATTACTTCAAGGTAAATGCAATAACTGGAACAGACTGGAATACGAATGGTACAAAAAGTTTTGAAATAAATAATCAACAAACCTATTTGAATCTCTCCGAAAGTTTCTTGTTGTGTAAATTTAAATTCACTAAAGCTGGGAATAACACAAACGCTACACTTGTAAATGATTTCTTCTGGAAAATGTTTGATAGTGTGCGTTTGTATATTGGGACACAAGAAGTTGAAGCGGTTGATTATGTCTGTGGTGTATCTGGAAATGATAAAATTTACACTCTATACATTCAGTGATAGAATGGGAAAGGGGTCTGTCGAAGGTTTTATTCCCTGATATGTCAACGGGAACAAACACAGACCCTGGATATATTCAAAGGAAAGGAGCGTATAATGATGATACAAAAGCAGAAAATAGTTTTACTGTGGCGGTTCCTCTTAAAGGTATATTTGGATTTTGTGATCATGATAAAGTTCTGTATGGTCTTAAAATTAGATTTCAACTACAAAGGAATGATAATGAAAATAGATTGCTTTTTGGTGTTGGTAATGCTTTTGGTGATCAGAATAAATTTGTAATTGAGGAGATGAGTTGGTATATCAGTGAATATACTCCTAATCTTAAAACAGAAGAGATGTTGAATCGAAGACTTAACTCAAAGAAACCACTCAGTGTATCATACCTCAAAAGAAGATGTCAACACGTTAAACTCAATCAAACTACTTACACGTGGAATTTGGGTGTTCTGGAAGGAAAGCCACGATATCTGTGGATCATTTTTAAAAAGCCAGATGGTGATACTGCGACTGATAAGAATAATGCATTGAGTGATAATGCTAAGGTGAAACAACTTCGCGTTTCTCTAGATGGAACATATTATCCACGAGATAGATTGGAAATTAATTGGGAAAAAAATGATTTTGCTGAAGCATACAAGTCTTACCAAAAGGTGTGTGAAAGTAATGGAAATAAAGAACCTATTTTGGATATGACAGCATTTAAAAGTTTGTATACAATCTATGCGTTTGACCTGAGCGCGCAAAAGGAAACTATAAAGTCTAATCAGTGGATACTTCCCTATACATTGAAAGAGGAGAGAGTGAAGAAGTTGATACATATTGTTTGCTTTTGGAAGAAACAGAATTGCAGATTAATACAGATAATGGTGTGATGATTAGTCTCACATAATTTTTGTTAAATAAATGAGTGGCAAAGTACCAAATGGGGTATATGTTAATCAAATCAATCTTCATAAACTATCATCTTGTGTTCAAAATCAAAAGCCTTGTACGATTAACGTTAATACAATTCAGAGAAAAGGAGCAGTAAGAATTGATGTTTTGCTCACAAGAGAACAGGTTAAAATCTTGAATGACACTGGCTCACTTAAAATTAAAATGACAAAACCAATGTTGAAAAAAATATTCAATAAGAGAGACGAGTGGAGGATTTCTCCCATTTCTAATTCCTTTATTTGCTGGTTTAAGTGCGGTTGGAGCATTGACGGGTGGTATTTCAACAGCGGTGAAAACTGCCAACGAAAGGAAGGCTCAACTCCAGGCTCAAAAAGAATTGGAAAGACATAACAAAGAGTTGGAGAAACAAATTAGTGGAAGTGGCGTAATTGTAGATTTTGCTGAAAAACTTGAAGGTCTGCCTGATAAAGCGAGATTGTTAGTTGGAGATATGCTTTCTTCTATTGCACAAGCAGGTGTAAAATTAACGAAAAGAGGTAATGGATTATATCTTTCTAATAAATAAATGAGCATTGATGAGTGGTTGAAAGAATTTGGAAAGAATACAACATCAAATTTACAACTTGCCAAATATTGTAAGAAATTAAAAATTCAAAATGTGGTTATTTGTATGAGAGATGAATTAACAAATGTGCCGAAACATACAAAGAATATTATTATGAACTTAGAAGATAATAATGGGAACGGTTCTCATTGGGTTTGTATTTTTAATAGTCAAGACAAATATTATTTTGATAGTTTTGGCCTTCCACCACCTGTTGAAGTTATAAAATTCTTACAGAATGGTGTTTATCAAACATTTCAAGTCCAAGAATTAAATTCCAAGTGTTGTGGTCAATTATGTCTATATGTGTTATTTCAACTCAACAAAAATAAAAAATTTTATGATATTATTTTTAATCTAATATAAATGACTTATGTTGGTAAAGATGGTTCTATCTTTGGTGTATCTCAAGAACTGGATATTGATTTATCAAATTATTATACAAAAGCACAGGCTGAACGACATAAATATAATATAACCAAAAATATTAACATGAAAAATGCTTATAAATTAAAAAATTATCCAAGCCCGACTGACGCGAATGACTTGGTGAGATTAAGCGATTTATCACAATATATATCCTTAAATAAAACGGCTGTGTATTCCAAAGATACAGAAGTGTTGATATTATCTCCAGGTCATACAGAATTCACAGTTCGAATTAAAATAAATTTTTATAAAGAAGGGCGTATCGTTTGTATGAGAATAGAACAATGGGGGTATGATATGAATGATTTAGGGTATAATTGGTCATTTAAAATTAACCTCGAAGACCTGGAACAATTAAATCAGTCTCGTAAGGAAGAATATTATCCACTTGGTATCGAGAATGAGTTTTGTGGGTCCACGATTAGTAAAAAAACAAATAAAAAGAATTTAATAAGGGTAAATATAATAATGGTTTTGCCCTTGTTTATCTCATGAAAACAGAAAAAACAGGATTATATATAATAAGTAAGGAAATACAAAATGATTTAACTATGGGAAGATGGGGAGGTGTTTCGTGCCATAATATTATTCTAACATATATTTCTAATACATAAATGACAGCAAGAAGGCTTCAAGAAAATTATCATTTCTGTGTCCAAGCATACCTTCAAGAAAAGGGTATTCGGTATTTTAATAAATATGTTCTACAACATAAGAATGAGGTATTTTCAATAAAAGATTGGCATTATGCTGATGTTGATAAACCGACAACTTTAGATTTAATTAGAATGTTAAATAATGAAAAAATTATAAAGTTAAGAAAAGGTAAGGCTCTTTTAGAAATTCAAAAGAAATTTTATTGGTTTCCTGTTGTAAAAAAAATTATTTTCGATGCAGGAATAACAAGAAATCCTGATGAATATATGTATAATATTCTATGGGGTGTAAACGATTCAAGGATAGTAAGGGATGAGGAAGGAGTTGAAGAAGAGAGGGAAGAGGAGGAAAAGGAGAATGAGGAGAGGGAGAAGAAAGAGAAGGAGGAAAAGGAGAAGAAAGAGAAGGAGGAAAGAGAGAATAGAGAGAGGGAGGAAAGAGAGAAGAGAGAGAGGGAGGAAAGAGAGAGAATGAATAAATATCAAAATATGGATAGCAGTGAGATTCAAAAAAGAATAGAGGTATTACAGAAAAATAACTCAACCCACCGAGGGAGGAAAACAAAGAATTCACAAGTCTATTTAGAATAGTTTCTTCAAGACTATTGACATCGTCAAGCCATTCATTTTAATTCAAGTTTTTTCTTAAATAAATGGAGGAGAGAGTGAAGGCATTTCTAAGGATTCTTTATGTTTTAAAAATTAAGATTCAAATGTGCATGTTGGAAAACTAAAAAGGTTTTTGCACTCTGCAGGAATTTTTCTCATAAATAAATGAGTTATTGTCTCAAATGTAAAAAGAAAACTAATACTAAAAATATTTCATATATTAAAGGTAAAAATAACAGGGTTATCCAAAAAGGTATATGTTCGGTGTGTGGTTCAAAAAAATCAATTTATCTCCAAACACAAACTCGGAGGAGATATACAAAAGTTTTTATCAGGGAAGTAAATTTACAACTACTGGAATACCAGGGAATTACATCTTCCAGGGTATTCTTTCTGTGGTCCAGGCACAAACTTGGATAAAAGATTAGATGAGGCAGACAATCCTAAATCCTGGAGTAAACCAATCAATAGAGTTGATGAAGTGTGCATGAGACACGATATTGATTATGGGAATACCACAACGTTGGAAGAAAAGCATGAAGCCGATAGAGAAATGTTGTATAATTTGTCTCTGATACAAAATCCAACCTTGAGAGAAAAAGTTGATAGGTTCATCGTGAAGAAGATGATTAGTGCTAAATTGAAACTTGGACTTGGAAATTCAAAAAACTCATAGGCTCTAATGATGCCATTAAGACTGAAGAGCAATTAGCTGATGAATTACATAAACCAATATTCACAAAGTTTCAGAGAAGGAAAGTTTATTCCAAGGAAGTTGATTATATCTGGTCTGCTGATTTGATTGAACTCAATAATGATAAGGGGTACAAGTATGCTTTAACCGTTATTGATTTGAGGAGTAGATATGCGTGGGTTGTCCCTTTAAAAAACAAAACAGGTAATACTCTTATGTTAGTTTTTCAACAGATATTTAATAAAAGTAAGAGAAAACCTAAAAAATTGTGGACTGATGAGGGTAGAGAGTTTTATAACAAGACATTTATGAATTTTCTAAAAAATAACAGTATTACATTATACAGTACCTTTAATGAAGGGAAGGCAGTTGTTGTTGAACGTTTTAATCGTACCTTAAAAGAGAGACTATATAAAAAATTCACACAACTCGGTTCACAACAATGGTTATCTTTTATTCAGGATATTGTGGATAAGTATAATGACACGATTCACACGTCAACGAATATGAAGCCATCAGAAACATTTACAAAATTAAAATATGAAAAAGAGATTAATGTCAGAAAACCTAAGTTCAAAGTTGGTGATATCGTAAGAATATATAGGTGGAAATCTCATTTTGAAAAGGGTTTTACTGAACGATGGACGAAAGAACTTTTTAAAATTGTTGATGTAATAGATACAGTTCCTTGGACTTATAAAATATATGATTTGGAAGGGGAAGAGATTTTAGGTTCATTTTATTCACAGGAATTACAAAAGACAAAGATAAATTGAAATTTTTTGACTCCGCCCCTTTTTGACTCCACCCACACAAGCCCCTCCCACACAAACCCCACACAAGCTCCACACAAACCCACCACACACAAACCCCACACAAGCTCCAATAAATTGAAATTTTTTGACTCCGCCCCTTTTTGACTCCACCCACACAAGCCCCACCCACATAAACCCCTCCCACACAAGCTCCACACAAGCTCCACACAAGCTCCACACAAGCTCCACCCATATTCACATAATTAGTGATTAGTTAATTAGTTCCCCCACACACAACATGTTTATTTAATTAAAAAATTATCCACCCATCCACACAAGCTCCACTCATCCACCCATCCACCCATCTCTCCACCCATCCATTGATCCACACAAACCTCATCCACATTCGCCCCTGCCCACATAAACCCTGCCCACATCAACCCCTCCCACATAAGTCCTGTCTACACAAGCTCCACACAAAAACTCAACACACATAAACCCTGTCCACATAAGCCCCACCCACATAAACCCCTCCCACACAAGCCCCACCCACATAAACCCCGCCCACACACACCCCGCCCCACACAAGCCCCACCGAAGCCCCGCCCACATAAACCCCTCCCACACAAGCCCCACCCACACAAGCCCCACCCACACCCCGCCCACACAAGCCCCACCAGAAGCCCCGCCCACACAAGCCCCTCCCACACAAGCCCCACCCCTCATCCCCCTGTGCGCCCCCCACCTTTGACCCACCACCTCCCTCATCCCACCCCCCCCCTTCCCCACACACACACATGGGGAGGGGAGGGATGGGATGAGGGGGTGATGGGTCATTGGGGGGGCGCACCTACCCTCCCTTCATGTTTTGATCCTCTTCTTGTAATTCAGAATCAAGTAATTGTATACAAAACAAATATAATTTATTAATATTGAAAATATTAAATATTCATTTGCGAGAATGTATAATCTTTCCCAGCAATCTTCTCCAGATGTCTTGTGATTTCGAAACTCAGACACCATATTCTGTTTTGAAACAAAAAGTGGATAATAATTACATGGTAATATGAGTAAGCCTCGTTGACCACTGAATTAACACACCAGGAGGCCGACTCAGCCTGTCATCCTTTCAAGGTCAATAAAATTAATTCCAGTGTACTGACAAAACCGCGTTCAAACTAATAATGCAACCAACATTAGACGACATTCTAAAGAGAGAGTGATATTAATAATAATTCAGAAATATTTACCTCCAGAAAATCATGTGTTGTACAAGATTGCTTCAACAGCTGATGTTGTGCGATAGTGCTGAAAAAAAAAAAAAAGTCAAGGGTATAGATGAAGAGACAGACAGACAGGGAAAGCAACACACACACACACACACACACACACACACACACACACACACACACACACACACATAGACACACATAGACACACGTGTCTCACCATTGGTTTAATTCATTCGAGATCAGAGACCGGTCATTATAAATCATTGATCTCTTCAATAAGAGCAGAGAGAGGTAGGTAGGAAGACAGACACACACACACACGTGTCTCACCATTGGTTTAATTCCTTCGAGATGATAGGACGTGATAAGACTTCGTGCCACTCATTGAAAATGTCTTTCAATTCTCTTCTAAAATCATTGATCTCTTCAATAAGAGTATTAATTTCATGAACCACGTCGTGATACGTAAACTCAATTTCTTCCAATGCCCTGTCAGGGAAAAAAATATATATATATATATCAGAATTATCATGATTTAATTAATAATCATTTGCTTCATCGTTCAAAGAGAAAAGCATACACAAACTTACCAACTCTGTAGTGGGCTGTTGGCTTCATCGGAAGAAATATCGTCCATGCCTCAGTTGTAAAAATGAAATCCCGTCTGGCAGAAACTTTGTCTGGTGAATCACTTATAAGGCTTACAATGAGAAAATTCCCGAAACATTGGGTGCGGCCACAGGAAATGACAGCTTGGAAAATAACTGGGCGATTGTATGAATCATTTACAAAACATACTTAAAATGGTTTCGATTCAAATGTTTTCAGTTCGTGTTCTGAGATAAAATATAAACACGAGACCTTGTCTCACAGAATAGTTCCTATTTTTTCACAGCATGACTGTCTAAAACCACACAGCACGACCGTGTCAAAAACACTTCCTCATTTTCACGGCATGAACTGAAAACATTTGAAACAAAACTTTTTTTATGGCGTGGTTTATACACAAAAATGATTTGCAACTCGGGCGGTGGTCAGATGAGATCATTAAGAGAAGTTTATCATTTCGTAATGGCACAAAAGGGGTATCTTAAAAAATATAAAGATTCAAATGTTTTGTTTGTCAATATTTTAGATGGGGATTATTGTGCAAAGATAAATTAAACTATTGAAGGAATTTGAGAATGAACAAATCTTTATAGGTTCAATGAGTGAGC
>NW_028222623.1:27500-31635 GCF_056783735.1 Eptatretus burgeri | reverse complement strand
TCCAGGCACAAACTTGGATAAAAGATTAGATGAGGCAGACAATCCTAAATCCTGGAGTAAAACCAATCAATAGAGTTGATGAAGTGTGCATGAGACACGATATTGATTATGGGAATACCACAACGTTGGAAGAAAAGCATGAAGTCAGAGTAGAGAACAAGTTGTAGCACTTGTCTCTGATACAAAATCCAACCTTGAGAGAAAAAGTTGATAGGTTCATCGTGAAGAAGATGATTAGTGCTAAATTGAAACTTGGACTTGGAAATTCAAAAACTTATAGGCTCTAATGATGCCATTAAGACTGAAGAGCAATTAGTTGATGAATTACATAAACCAATATTCACAAAGTTTCAGAGAAGGAAAGTTTATTCCAAGTGTGAAGTTGATTATATCTGGTCTGTTGATTTGATTGGAACTCAATAATGATAAGGGGTACAAGTATAAGCCAACTGCTATTGATTTGAGGAGATAGATATGCGTGGGTTGTCCCTTTAAAAAACAAAACAGGTAATACTCTTATGTTAGCTTTTTCAACAGATATTTAATAAAAAGTAAGAGAAAACCTAAAAAATTGTGGACTGATGAGGGTAGAGAGTTTTATAACAAGACATTTATGAATTTTCTAAAAAATAACAGTATTACATTATACAGTACCTTTAATGAAGGGATGGCAGTTGTTGCTTTTCGAACGCTTTAATCGTGGCCTTAAAAGAGAGACTATATAAAAATTCACACAACTCCTCGGTTCACAACAATGAAGTCATCTTTTATTCAGGATTTTGTAGGATAAGGTATAATGACACGACCACACGCCAACTAATATGAAGCCATCAGAAACATTTACAAAATTAAAATATGCGAAAAGAGATTAATGTCAGAAAACCTAAGTTCAAAGTTGGTGATATCGGGTGAATATATAGGTGGGAAATCTCATTTTGAAAAGGGTTTTACTGAACGATGGACGAAAGAACTTTTTTAAAATTGTTGATGTATTAGATACAGTTCCTTGGACTTATAAAATATATGATTTGGAAGGGGAAGAGATTTTAGGTTCATTTTATTCACAGGAATTACAAAAGACAAAATCCAAGCAGATAATACACCTTTGTGGACACCAGAGGGACAAGTCCGAGGTGTATAACAGCATATAATGTGTGTCAAGGGGTGGACGTTCTTACATCTGTGAACCCCAAACACAGAATCCTCAACTGGAATAGTCAAGGCTTAACTTTTGTTTGTGTGTGTGTGTGTGTGTGTGCAATGGGGAGCAATAGGTTGGCGCTTCACTCCCTCCTACTATACACCGTTGTGGACACTCGAGGGTCAAGTCCGCAGGTGTATAACAGCATATAATGTGTGTCAAGGGGTGGACGTTTGCTATCTGTGAACCCCAAACACAGAATCCTCAACTGAATAGTCAAGGCTTAACTTTTGTTTGTTGATGTGTATGTGTGTGTGTCCTTAACCCTCACATTCAAAATCTCAACCCCAACCCTCACATTCAAAATCTCAACCCCAACTCAATCCTCGCCCAACACAATGTCTTTTTCAAAATGAGAATTCCACCTATATATATATATTTTTACGTTTTTTTTTCTTCTCTTCCAATTCTGTCTTTTAAGGCTTCTCAGGTTTGATGACGTAGAAAGGGGGAGTAAGCCTGCACTTTCTTCCCAGAACGAACAATGTATATTTTTTGTTTTTTTTTTCTCTTCCACCAATTCTGTCTTTTAAGGCCTTCAGGTATTGATGACGTAAAAAGGGGGAGTAAGCTCTGCACTCTCTTCCCAGAACTTTCTTTGATCTTGCTCCCATCAAGCACCATCCGACAAAGAACCACATCGATAGGTTTCCGATCCCAAAGAGTGACAGCAACTCCAAAAGTCTCCAAAATATAAATAAATAAAATAATAATAATAATAAATAAATAAATAAATAAATAAAAGCCCCCAAAAAAGTTTCCTAAGTGTCCAACATAAACCCAACTTTCCAAGTCTTCAAGGTATAAATTCATATTCTCATTGAGTTTCCAAGATATGTATCACATTGTGAGTTATCAATCCAGAACCCACATTTCAAGTATTCAAAGTAAAACCAACTTACAAAGTCTCTTAAGGATAACTCATTTACTGATTTTTTTCAAAATTCTCTGTGAGTCTCCAAGGTAGGCCCTATATTATAGAACCATCTTGGCAGAACCCTTTTCCTGAGTCTCCAAGGTAGTTATTTAAACCATCAAGGCAGAACTCATTTACTGATTTTTTCACTGCAGTCTCCAAGGTAGGCCCCATATTTAGAACCATACCTTGGCAGAACCCTTTTCCTGAGTCTCCAAGGTAGTTATTTAAACCATCAAGGCAGAACTCATTTACTGATTTTTTTAAAATTTGTGAGTCTCCCAAGGTAGGCCCCATATTTAGAACTATCTTGGCAGAACCCTTTTTCCTGAGTCTCCAAGGTAGTTATTTAAAACCATCAAGGCAGAACTCATTTACTGAATACGGGCAAAATTCTAGAGTTCTCCAAGGTAGGCCCCATATTTAGAACCATCTTGGCAGAACCTCCTTTTCCTGAGTCTCCCCCAAGGTGTAGTGTTATTTAAACCATCAAGGCAGAACTCATATTTACTGATTTTTTCAAAATTTGTGAGTCTCCAAGGTAAAACCTGTATTCTGGGCTCATCACAGTATAACTTGTTCAGTGGGTATTGTCTTGATAACTCACAATGAGTACTATTGCTGTAAAACTCTTTTTCAGGATTTTTGCTGGTCTCCAAGGTATAACTCTTTGGTTGGGTCATCAAGGACGAACTCCCTGCTCTGTGGGTCTTTTGGGCTCGCTCATAAGGTCTTCAACCAAGCCAACAATTTCGCCCCAAGTTGCTAGCAAAAAGCAGTATTTTCATTTCAGATTTCAGACACAATTTCCTGTGAGAGAAAATAAATAATGGCTTAATTAAGTTATTTAATTATTAAATGAGTAAGTTTCAATCAAAGTTTGAAAATAGGAAAATAAAAAATCTTACCTCAATAGATAAGAGGTTTGAACTAAGTTCACTAACTTGAAGGTTTAGTTCCATACAAGACAGAGAGTTCCAAGGAACACCAGCAAGTCATCCCACTCAAGGTCTTGGTCGCTCATAAGGTCTTCAACCTGTCAAACAATTTCCAAGTTGTGAAGGAAATAGTATTTTCATTTTGTATTTCAGACACAATTTCCTGTGAGAGAAAATAATAATGTATTAATTAACTTATTTAATTATTAAATGAGTATGCTTCAATCAAAGTTTGAAAATAGGAAAATAAAAATCTTACCTCGTTAGATAAAGCGAGGTTTGAACGCAGTTCTATCAACTTGAAGGTTTAGTTCCATAGAAGACAGACAGTTCGAGACAAGCACACAGAACACCATTGCCAGCAAGAACAAATGTTTAAAATGGAGCCTGGGTTTGAAGCTTTTATAGAGAAAGACTGGTGGGTGTGGTTTTCTTTGGAAATTCCCCTGGGCAAGCTTCAGGCAAGCCTTCATTGGGAAATTTTTCAAAACCATAACATCCTGTAATTTTTCAGTGATTTCTTTGTGAGTCATGAGATGAACTGGAAATGATGTAAGAGTGGGCGGGGCTTAGGCAAAAAGTAGGCGGGAGCTTAGGGAAAAGTGGGCGTGGCTTAGAAAAAATACCTTATGAAAAGTGGGCGGAGCTTAGCAAAAGTGGGCGGGGCGTAGGAAAAGTGGGCGTGGCTTAGAAAAAAATACCTCATGAAAAGTGGGTGGAGCTTAGCAAAAGTGGGCGGGGCTTAGGAAAAGTGGGCGTGGCATAGAAAAAATACCTCATGAAAAGTGGGCGGAGCTTAGCAAAAGTGGGCGGGGCTTAGCAAAAAGTGGGCGTGGGCTTAAAGAAAAGTGGGCGGGGCTATTGAATACCTTTGTGGAAAGTGGGCGGGCTTAACTGTAAAGTGGGCGGGGCTTAAAGAAAAGTGGGCGGGGCTTAACAAAAATAACCTGTGGCTCAGGAGGTGGTCAAACAAGAGCATTAAGAGAAGTTTATCATTTCGTAATGGCACAAAAAGGGATATCTTCAAAAATATAAAGATTCAAATGTTTTGTTTGTCAATATTTTAGATGGGGATTATTA
>NW_028222623.1:10000-15000 GCF_056783735.1 Eptatretus burgeri | reverse complement strand
CCCAGCGCGAGGGATGGAAACCGGGCGATCGCACTCTCGCCGCAGGTCGACTCCGGACACGAAAGGCCGCTTTGGGCGGCCCAGCTCTGTACTATCGGGATAACCGAGCAGTGTTGTCGTCGGCCTCAACGGTTCCGATTAATTATCGGGCGTTTGTGAAGCCCACTGCGAATCGAACCCTTTACGTGGAAGCAAGATGGAGATTCAATTAAAGAAAAAGACGAAGCGAAATGGGGGAAAACAGTCTAACATAATGCACATTTATTCCTCAAGGCACACGGAGAGCAATACACATATACAGCCAAACAGAATGCACATATATCAAATGCAACAAAAGAAACAATGACACGCAGAGATACTACCGGACTAAGACCGACACACGGCAACACTTAAACAGTTTTACTTCACGAGACTAGCGCCGACACACATTTACTCAAAAGCCAAAGAAAGAAGCCACCCTCATAGGCAAGGGGCAGACGGGCCTGTAGGGCCAATGTGTCTTGGCGCGGGACCTGAAGGGAGCGGCTGTCAGGTCCGCGAGACTCGGGGGGGGTCCTACCCGCGTCCTCGTGACGCAGCCGTAAATGTGGCTGGGCGCGGCGGTGCCCCGCGACTTCGTGCTCTCTTCGTGGGTTTCTGTTGGCACCGCTTGGAGTGGGGTGGGTGGAACGGGGCCCCTTGCACGCACTATCTCAGCGGCGGGGGAAAGGGGGAGGGATTGCTGATGCCCCTGCGGGGAAGGGAGGAATGGTTGGCTGGCTTGGGTCCCGGCGACCAGCGATCCCACCGGCCGTAATCTTCGTCGCCGACTTCCCCTGCCTCGGACCCGGAGCTCCTTGGACTCTTCCCCAATTCTCCTCCTCAGCCGACTGCGGAAAACCACACCTTGGACGCCTTTGCCTCCCGACTCCACTCCCCAAGCTCTCCAACCCGACTTGGACTGCCTCACGCAACAACTCCAACCAAAAACTAACTTCTCTGCGCAACAACTCTTCTGATTCGGCCTCGCGCTCGCCGTTTTATAGGCCGGCAGGAGAAAACACATGCAAATTTACCCCAGATCAGGATCTCCTCGAGGGCGGAGCCACGCTCGCCGATTGGACGGAAGAAAAGGGGCGTGAATCTCCCCTGATCCTAGAATTTGCATATCTCGATTCCAGACAGACGCGCCTGGAGGCGGGGCCAAGCCGCCCCGCGCTTCCTAATTGGACGGATCAGAAGTAGGAGTGTACAGCAATGCCAACCCTCCCGATTTCATCGGGAGGCTTCCGAAAATTCACCCAAACTCCCGCCCTTACGATCACTATCCTTATCCTCCCGAAATTTTGATATTTTTGCACTGTTCACTAATCAGAATGTACTCGTATGAGAATTGAATGAAAAGCATCGTCTGCTACGTATAGCATGTGGTAACTCCATAACGTTCGCTGCTACCAAATTGTACGTAAAAAATTGCAAATTCAAATGAGGAGCAGCGAAACATTGGGTCTGGATCTCGCTTATGCGATCATGCACTGAGATTTAGTGCATGCGGTATGTGTGCACACAGTGCATGCGGGTATGTATGCACAGTGTATATGCATGCGATACGCTCACTGCATGCAGCTGGGCCCGTACCAGCCCGGCGGTCGCGACCACCGTGCGGTGTTTAACAGCCGCTAGAGTTCTACGAGTCGCGCTGCAGCTGTGGAACATCGACTTCGAAGTTACCGATGCTTCAAGCCCTCGATGTTGATTACGAAATGGCAGAAAAGAAGCTTACGAAGACCAAGAAATGGTCTCAGAAGTGCAAGACCGAATACAGTCTCCAATACCCGTGTATTCGAAAGTCTGAAAGAGGAATTCATCATGCGTATTGTACAGTATGCAGCGTTGATATTTCAGTTGAGCACGGAGGTCGCGATGATATTCGGAAGCACGTTGGAAGCAAACGGCACACAGACATTGCAAAGGAGAGATCTTCGAGCACGAGTACCGGTACACTTCTGAATTATTTCACCAAACAAGGGACAAGCGAGGAAGAGGATGTTACCTGAGCAGAACTTCTCTTTAGTGGATTTATTGTGGAACATAACTTGCCCATATCAGTCTCAGATCATGCTGGACCTCTATTTCAAAAGATGTTTCCAGATTCAAAAGTTGCTTCAAAGTATGGATGTGCAAGAACAAAAACTTGCAAGATGTGCAAGATGTTCAAGAACAAAAAAAAAAAAAACAAGAACAAAAAGCAAGAAAAAAAAAAAAAAAGAAAAAAAAAAAAAAAACAAGAACAAAAAAGAAAAAAAGAACACTGGTCAACAATTTTTTACTTTCTGAATGTTGTCTAGATTTCTACAAGTGAATTAGGGTATTCTGGCACTGCTGAATCAGGAAATGGCATCCGTTTCTCTCCATCAGCTCAGGTTTTTGTGCTAAGTTGATTTGAAAAAATCAGATCTTGTGACAAAATCAATTACATTTTTGTGGCATTATCAGCTGATTTTTGTCAACACATATCATCCTAAACATGTTTTTAAGAAAAAAAAATGTTTTGCCAACAACATTTATTGATTACATGATAGAAACATCGATTACTGTCATCTGAATGGTGGGCATTGATAAAGGTAAGTACAAGTAAATTGCATGTTGCGTCACCACTGTTCAAACTTCAGGGCTTGAACTTCCGTTTCTTCGAACTCCTGGAATGTTCAGCGGCAGGGAGGTCTCTCTTCAGATTCCAACAGTAGTCAGCCATCATGACTGCGTCCCAGCGACCCTGATACCTGGTCTCCATCTCCTTCATGTCCTGATGGAATCTCTCCCCTGCTCGTCACTCATTGAACCCAGGTTCTCAGGAAACCGGTTCATATGTGAAAATAGGTAGTGCATCTTGATGCTCATGTTGCAGCCCAGGTTTCTGAAAGCAGTCAGCATGTTGTTGACAAGTTCTGCGTAGTTTCTGGCCTTATTGTTGCCAAGAAAGTTCTTCACTACCAAAACAAATGTCTTCCACACTTCCAGTTCCACTTTCGTTCATTGAGTTTTTTGAACTCTGGATCTCTGATGAGCTGACGGATCTGAGAACCATCAAAGATGCCAGCTTTCAACTTCTCCATGGTCAATCCTGGAAAAAGCCTTTTACAGCAAGTGAAGCAGTCACCATCTTTGTCCAGAGCCTTGGTGAACTGCTTGATTAAGCCGAGCTTGATGTGCAGCGGTGGGAAGAGTATTCTGTCTCTGTCCACCAGAGGGTCGTTGATGACGTTCCTTTCTTTGCATGGCACCAATTCCTCCCGCACAGGCCAGTCCTTCTTCGTGTAATGCTGAGCACGGTCCCTACTATCCCACATGCACAGAAAACATGGGTACTTGGTGAAGCCAGACTGTTGTCCCAACAAAAAGTTCACCATCTTCAGGTCAACACAAATAAAACCACTTATGCTGATCATAACCAATTTTCTCCAGCACGTACTTCACCGCTTCATACTTCTCCTTCAGTGTAGTCGAGTGAGCGATGGGTACAGAGGCAAACTGGCTGCCGTTGTGTAGCAGAACACATTTCAGTGATCGCTTGCTGCTGTCAATGAACAGTCTCCAATCTTTGGGTTCGTACTGTGGCACTCCAAGCTTGAGCAGAAGCGCATGTCATAAATTGGCGCATGTAGGTATTGTACATTCTTCAGAGTTCGTTATTTCAAGAAATACAACTTTTTTGTATCACATTATTACAAAATCTGCCCCATTAACTTTAGTTTTGATCCACGAACTTTATGCTTTGCCTCACCAATTTTTAGAAGATTTTGAGGTTTTATGACTTCAAACTGATCCCTTTTCGACATAATCACCTAGAACTTTCGTACCTGAATACTTCTTGTCATTAAAATAATTATTTCCAATCAAAAACAATTATTTGACATGACATTTTACCCCCACCAACTTCTTCTAAATGCTCCACACATGCGTACATGTGAACAAATATGTAAAAAACGACATGTGGCCATATCTCAAAAACTTGACCTGATTGAACAAAACTAATGTGAGTTTTGGATTCAGCGCATCAGATTCGTCCTAAATCAGCTTAAAATGCAGACAACAAATTTGTTGTTGACCAGTGTAATTGGTGAGTTGTCAAATGTTACTGCTTCATCTATTGCCGATATTGCTAGACTAGCTCCATTTAGCCTAGCTACAGACGGTAGCAATGACAGTGGTGAGGCCCAGCTATATCCTGTCCTGATTTCGTACTATGACAACAGTGCTGGGATTGTGAAGCAAGGTTTGCTAAGTTTGCCTGCGTGCAAACAAGATTCCACTGGAGAAAACATTTTCAAACTGCTTGATCATGAGTTCAGTGACAGGAAAATTCCGTGGGGAAATTGTGTTTCCTTTTGTGCTGATAATGCCTCTGTCATGGTGGGCAAGCACAAAGGAGTCGCTGCTTATATCCACAAACAAAAAACAGAGTGCTACATTATGGTATGCCCTTGCCATATGATGCACAATACGGCCAAGAAGGCGGCTCAGGCCTTACCCATTGAATTAGATGACTTTCTCATCGATATTTACTTACTACTTGGACAAAAGTAGTAAACGCGTCAAAGGAGTGAAAGCACTGCAAGAACTCTGTGATGCCCCGACACACAAGATTCTGAAGCATGTCGCAACAAGGTGGCTGTCCCTTGGTCAGTGCCTAGACAGGCTGATTGAACAGTGGGAGCTACTTCGCCTCTTCTTCAAAGAAGAAGTACGAAGAAAAAATGCAACCAACTGTAGCCAAGACTCTAACAACGAGCAAGAAGGACGGCACTGTATCTACTGCCAGTACTGGCACTGCAGGATCAAGCACTAGTGGAGCAGCATTCACCACTACCACTGCAGTATCTGCTGCGAAGAAGACAGCAGGGACAGCACCAAAACCAATGCTGAGAGCAGGTAGCATCACCGGCCCTTCATCACGTTCATCTACAAAGCAGATCCCTTCAGAGTTGAGAAAGACTGTGATAGTCCCATCTACAGGCAAA
>NW_028222622.1:0-31652 GCF_056783735.1 Eptatretus burgeri | reverse complement strand
ATTATAAGATCAAGAATGGTTGCTTCCATCTGAGGAATCCAGAGCCCGAGTTATCGGAAAGTACCCTTGAAGGCAATGGATCATGAAAATATAACCAAGCCCATGAAAGGAAGAGATTGACGAGCCCCCTCCCCGCCCGTCAAAGTGATGGACACGTCCGGAGTCAGTTCCATCTCCATTTCACCAACAAAGGAAATGAGTGAAGAATTTTTAACAACCTTAAACATAACACAGTGGAGAATGGTTCTTTCCATATGTGGCATCCAGTGCCCGAGCAATCGGAAAGTACCCTTGAAGGCAATGGATCATGAAAATATAACCCAGCCCATGAAAGGAAAAGATTGACGAGCCCCCTCCCCGCCCGTCAAAGTGATGGACACGTCCGCAGTGAGTTCCATCTCCATTTCACAGACAAAGGAAATGAGTGAAGTATTTTTACCAACCTTAAACATCATACAGTCAAGAATGGTTGCTTCCACGTGTGGAATCCAGAGCCCGAGCAATCGGAAAGTACCCTTGAAGGCAATGGATCATGAAAATATAACCAAGCCCATGAAAGGAAGAGATTGACGAGCCCCCTCCCCGCCCGTCAAAGTGATGGACACGTCCGCAGTGAGTTCCATCTCCATTTCACCAACAAAGAAAATGAGTGAAGTATATTTTTTACCAACAATGAACATTACAAGGTCAAGAATGGTTGCTTGCACGTGTACAATCCAGAGCCCGAGCCATCGGAAAGTACCCTTGAAGGCAATGGATCATGAAAATATAACCAAGCCCATGAAAGGAAAAGATTGAAGAGCCCCCTCCCCGCCCGTCAAAGTGATGGACACATCAAAAGTGACCTATTCATCTCCATTTCACCAACAAAGGACATGAATGAAGTATTTTTACCTACCTTGAACCTCAAAAGATCAAGAATCGTTGCTTCCATATGAGGAATCCAGAGCACAAGCAACCGTAAAGCACCCTTGAAGGCAATGGATCATGAAAATATAACCAAGCCCATCAAAGGAAGAGATTGACGAGCCCCTACCCGCCCGTCAAAGTGATAGACACATCAAAAGTGACCTCTCCATCTCCATTTCACCAACAAAGGAAATGAATGAAGTATTTTTACCTCCCTTGAACCTCAAAAGATCAAGAATGGTTGCTTCTATATGTGGACTCCAGAGCCCAAGCAACCGCAAAGCACCCTTGAAGGCAATGGATCATGAAAATATAACCAAGCCCATCAAAGGAAGAGATTGACGAGCCCCTCCCCGCCCGACAAAGTGATGGACACATCGACAGTGACCTCTCCATCTCCATTTCACCAACAAAGGAAATGAATGAAGTATTTTTACCTCCCTTGAACATTATAAGGTCAAGAATGGTTGCTTCCATATGTGGCATCCAGTGCCCGAGCAATCGGAAAGTACCCTTGAAGGCAATGGATCATGAAAATATAACCAAGCCCATGAAAGGAAGAGATTGACGAGCCCCCTCCCCGCCTGTCAAAGTGATGGACACATCGACAGTGACCTCTCCATCTCCATTTCACCAACAAAGGAAATGAATGAAGTATTTTTACCTACCTTGAACATTATAAGGTCAAGAATGGTTGCTTCCATATGTGGAATCCAGAGCCCGAGCAATCGGAAAGTACCCTTGAAGGCAATGGATCATGAAAATATAACCAAGCCCATGCAAGGAAGAGATTGACGAGCCCACTCCCCGCCCGTCAAAGTGATGGACACGTCCGCAGTGAGTTCCATCTCCATTTCACCAACAAAGAAAATGAGTGAAGTATATTTTTTACCAACATTGAACATTACAAGGTCAAGAATGGTTGCTTCCACGTGTGGAATCCAGAGTCCGAGCAATCGGAAAGTACCCTTGAAGGCAATGGATCATGAAAATATAACCAAGCCCATCAAAGGAAGAGATTGACGAGCCCCTCCCTGCCCGACAAAGTGATGGACACATTAAAAGTGACCTCTCCATCTCCATTTCACCAACAAAGGAAAAGAATGAAGTATTTTAACCTCCCTAGAACATTATAAGGTCAAGAATGGTTGCTTCCATATGTGGACTCCAGAGCCCGAGCAACCGGAAAGTTCCCTTGAAGGCAATGGATCATGAAAATATAACCAATCCAATGAAAGGAATAGATTGACGAGCCCCCTCCCCGCCCGTCAACGTGATGGACACATCAAAAGTGACCTCTCCATCTCCATTTCACCAACAAAGGAAATGAATGAAGTATTTTTACCTACCTTGAACCTCAAAAGATCAAGAATGGTTGCTTCCATGTGAGGAATCCAGAGCCGAAGCAACCGTAAAGCACCCTTGAAGGCAAAGCATCATGAAAATATAACCAAGCCCATGAAAGGAAAAGATTGACGAGCCCCCTCCCCGCCCGTCAAAGTGATGGACACGTCCGGAGTCAGTTCCATCTCCATTTCACCAACAAAGGAAATGAGTGAAGTATTTTTCTTTCCCAACATTGAACATTACAAGGTCAAGAATGGTTGCTTGCACGTGTGGAATCCAGAGTCCGAGCAATCGGAAAGTACCCTTGAAGGCAATGGATCATGAAAATATAACCAAGCCCATGAAAGGAAGAGATTGACGAGTCCCCGACCCACCCGACAAAGTGATGGACACATCGACAGTGACCTCTCCATCTCCATTTCACCAACAAAGGAAATGAATGAAGTATTTTTACCTCCCTTGAACATTATAAGGTCAAGAATGGTTGCTTCTATATGTGGACTCCAGAGCCCGAGCAACCGGAAAGTGACTTTGAAGGCAATGGATCATGAAAATATAACCAAGCCCATAAAGGGAAAAGATTGACGAGCCCCCTCCCCGCCCGTCAAAGTGATGGACACGTCCGGAGTCAGTTCCATCTCCATTTCACCAACAAAGGAAATGAATGAAGTATTTTTACCTACCTTGAACCTCAAAAGATCAAGAATGGTTGCTTCCATATGTGGAATCCAGAGCCCGATCAATCGGAAAGTACCCTTGAAGGCAAAGGATCATGAAAATATAACCAAGCCCATGAAAGGAAAAGATTGACGAGCCCCCTCCCCGCCCGTCAAAGTGATGGACACGTCCGCAGTGAGTTCCATCTCCATTTCACAGACAAAGGAAATGAGTGAAGTATTTTTACCAACCTTAAACATCATACAGTCAAGAATGGTTGAAACAACGTGTGGAATCCAGAGCCCGAGCAATCGGAAAGTACCCTTGAAGGCAATGGATCATGAAAATATAACCAAGCCCATGAAAGGAAAAGATTGACGAGCCCCCTCCCCGCCCGTCAAAGTGATGGACACGTCCGCAGTGAGTTCCATCTCCATTTCACCAACAAAGAAAATGAGTGAAGTATATTTTTTACCAACATTGAACATTACAAGGTCAAGAATGGTTGCTTGCACGTGTACAATCCAGAGCCCGAGCCATCGGAAAGTGACTTTAAAGGCAATGGATCATGAAAATATAACCAAGCCCATGAAAGGAAAAGATTGAAGAGCCCCCTCCCCGCCCGTCAAAGTGATGGACACATCAAAAGTGACCTCTTCATCTCCATTTCACCAACAAAGAAAATGAATGAAGTATTTTTACCTACCTTGAACCTCAAAAGATCAAGAATGGTTGCTTCCATATGTGGAATCCAGAGCCCGATCAATCGGAAAGTACCCTTGAAGGCAAAGGATCATGAAAATATAACCAAGCCCATGAAAGGAAAAGATTGACGAGCCCCCTCCCCGCCCGTCAAAGTGATGGACACATCGACAATGACCTCTCCATCTCCATTTCACCAACAAAGGAAATTAATGAAGTATTTTCACCTCCCGTGAACATTATAAGGTCAAGAATGGTTGTTTCCATATGTGGAACCCAGAGCGCGAGCAATCGGAAAGTCCCCTTAAAGGCAATGGATCATGAAAATATAAACCAGCCCATGAAAGTAATATATTGATGAGCCCACTCCCTGCCGGTCAAAGTGATGGACACGTCCGCAGTGAGTTCCATCTTCATTTCACAGAAAAGGAAATTAATGAAGTATTTTTACCTACCTTGAACGTCAAAAGATCAAGAATGGTTGCTTCCATATGAGGAATCCAGAGCCCGAGCAATCGGAAAGCACCCTTGAAGGCAATGGATCATGAAAATATAACCAAGCCCATGAAAGGAAGAGATTGACGAGCCCCCTCCCCACCCGTCAAAGTGATGGACACATCCAAAGTGACTTCTCCATCTCCATTTCACCAACAAAGGAAATGAGTGAAGTATTTTTTTTTACCAACATTGAACATTACAAGGTCAAGAATGGTTGCTTGCACGTGTACAATCCAGAGTCCGAGCAATCGGAAAGTACCCTTGAAGGCAATGGATCATGAAAATATAACCAAGCCCATCAAAGGAAGAGATTGACGAGCCCCCTCCCCACCCGACAAAGTGATGGACACATCGACAGTGACCTCTCCATCTCCATTTCACCAACAAAGGAAATGAGTGAAGTATATTTTTTTACCAACATTGAACATTACAAGGTCAAGAATGGTTGCTTCCATATGTGGAATCCAGAGCCCGAGCAATCGGAAAGTACCCTTGAAGGCAATGGATCATGAAAATATAACCAAGCCCATGAAAGGAAAAGATTGACGAGCCCCCTCCCCGCCCGTCAAAGTGATGGACACGTCCAAAGTGAGTTCCATCTCCATTTCACAGACAAAGGAAATTGGTGAAGTATTTTTACCAACGTTAAACATCATACAGTCAAGAATGGTTGAATCAACGTGTGGAATCCAGAGCCCGAGCAATCGGAAAGTACCCTTGAAGGCAATGGATCATGAAAATATAACCAAGCCCATGAAAGGAAGAGATTGACGAGCCCCCGACCCACCCGACAAAGTGATGGACACATCGACAGTGACCTCTCCATCTCCATTTCACCAACAAAGGAAATGAATGAAGTATTTTTACCTCCCTTGAACATTATAAGGTCAAGAATGGTTGCTTCCATATGAGGAATCCAGAGCCCAAGCAACCGTAAAGCACCCTTGAAGGCAATGGATCTTGAAAATATAACCAATCCCATGAAAGGAATAGATTGATGAGCCCCCTCCCCGCCCGTCAAAGTGATGGACACGTCCAGAGTCAGTTCCATCTCCATTTCACCAACAAAGGAAATGAGTGAAGTATTTTTTTTTCCAACATTGAACATTACAAGATCAAGAATGGTTGCTTCCACGTGTGGAATCCAGAGCCCGAGCAATCGTAAAGCACCCTTGAAGGCAATGGATCATGAAAATATAACCAAGCCCATGAAAGGAAGAGATTGAAGAGCCTCCTCCCCACCCGTCAAAGTGATGGACACATCAAAAGTGACCTCTCCATCTCCATTTCACCAACAAAGGAAATGAATGAAGTATTTTTACCTACCTTGAACCTCAAAAGATCAAGAATGGTTGCTTCCATATGAGGAATCCAGAGCCCGAGCAATCGGAAAGTACCCTTGAAGGCAATGGATCATGAAAATATAACCAAGCCCATGAAAGGAAAAGATTGACGAGCCCCCTCCCCGCCCGTCAAAGTGATGGACACGTCCGGAGTCAGTTCCATCTCCATTTCACCAACAAAGGAAATGAATGAAGTATTTTTTTTACCAACATTGAACATTACAAGGTCATGAATGGTTGCTGCCACGTGTGGAATCCAGAGTCCGAGCAATCGGAAAGTACCCTTGAAGGCAATGGATCATGAAAATATAACCAAGCCCATGAAAGGAAGAGATTGACGAGTCCCCGACCCACCCGACAAAGTGATGGACACATCGACAGTGACCTCTCCATCTCCATTTCACCAACAAAGGAAATGAATGAAGTATTTTTACCTCCCTTGAACATTATAAGGTCAAGAATGGTTGCTTCTATATGTGGAATCCAGAGCCCGAGCAATCGGAAAGTACCCTTGAAGGCAAAGGATCATGAAAATATAACCAAGCCCATGAAAGGAAAAGATTGACGAGCCCCCTCCCCGCCCGTCAAAGTGATGGACACGTCCGCAGTGAGTTCCATCTCCATTTCACAAAGGAAATGAGTGAAGTATTTTTACCAACCTTAAACATCATACAAGATCAAGAATGGTTGCTTCCACGTGTGGAATCCAGAGCCCGAGCAATCGGAAAGTACCCTTGAAGGCAATGGATCATGAAAATATAACCAAGCCCATGCAAAGAAGAGATTGACGAGCCCCCTCCCCGCCCGTCAAAGTGATGGACACGTCCGCAGTGAGTTCCATCTCCATTTCACCAACAAAGAAAATGAGTGAAGTATATTTTTTACCAACAATGAACATTACAAGGTCAAGAATGGTTGCTTGCACGTGTACAATCCAGAGCCCGAGCCATCGGAAAGTACCCTTGAAGGCAATGGATCATGAAAATATAACCAAGCCCATGAAAGGAAAAGATTGAAGAGCCCCCTCCCCGCCCGTCAAAGTGATGGACACATCAAAAGTGACCTATTCATCTCCATTTCACCAACAAAGGACATGAATGAAGTATTTTTAACCTACCTTGAACCTCAAAAGATCAAGAATCGTTGCTTCCATATGAGGAATCCAGAGCCCGAGCAATCGGAAAGTTCCCTTGAAGGCAATGGATGATGAAAATATAACCAATCCAATGAAAGGAATAGATTGACGAGCCCCCTCCCCGCCCGTCAAAGTGATGGACACATCAAAAGTGACCTCTCCATCTCCATTTCACCAACAAAGGAAATGAATGAAGTATTTTTACCTTCCGTGAACCTCAAAAGATCAAGAATGGTTGCTTCCATATGAGGAATCCAGAGCACAAGCAACCGTAAAGCACCCTTGAAGGCAATGGATCATGAAAATATAACCAAGCCCATCAAAGGAAGAGATTGACGAGCCCCTCCCTGCCCGACAAAGTGATGGACACATTAAAAGTGACCTCTCCATCTCCATTTCACCAACAAAGGAAAAGAATGAAGTATTTTAACCTCCCTAGAACATTATAAGGTCAAGAATGGTTGCTTCCATATGTGGAATCCAGAGCGCAAGCAATCAAAAAGTACACTTGAAGGCATTGGATCATGAAAATATAACCAAGCCCATGAAAGGAAGAGATTGACGCGCCCCCTCCCCACCCGACAAAGTGATGGACACATCGACAGTGACCTCTCCATCTCCATTTCACCAACAAAGGAAATGAATGAAGTATTTTTACCTCCCTTGAACATTACAAGGTCAAGAATGGTTGCTTCTATCTGTGGAATCCAGAGCCCGAGCAATCGGAAAGTGCCCTTGAAGGCAAAGCATCATGAAAATATAACCAAGCCCATGAAAGGAAAAGATTGACGAGCCCCCTCCCCGCCCGTCAAAGTGATGGACACGTCCGGAGTCAGTTCCATCTCCATTTCACCAACAAAGGAAATGAGTGAAGTATTTTTCTTTCCCAACATTGAACATTACAAGGTCAAGAATGGTTGCTTGCACGTGTGGAATCCAGAGTCCGAGCAATCGGAAAGTACCCTTGAAGGCAATGGATCATGAAAATATAACCAAGCCCATGAAAGGAAGAGATTGACGAGTCCCCGACCCACCCGACAAAGTGATGGACACATCGACAGTGACCTCTCCATCTCCATTTCACCAACAAAGGAAATGAATGAAGTATTTTTACCTCCCTTGAACATTATAAGGTCAAGAATGGTTGCTTCTATATGTGGACTCCAGAGCCCGAGCAACCGGAAAGTGACTTTGAAGGCAATGGATCATGAAAATATAACCAAGCCCATAAAGGGAAAAGATTGACGAGCCCCCTCCCCGCCCGTCAAAGTGATGGACACGTCCGGAGTCAGTTCCATCTCCATTTCACCAACAAAGGAAATGAATGAAGTATTTTTACCTACCTTGAACCTCAAAAGATCAAGAATGGTTGCTTCCATATGTGGAATCCAGAGCCCGATCAATCGGAAAGTACCCTTGAAGGCAAAGGATCATGAAAATATAACCAAGCCCATGAAAGGAAAAGATTGACGAGCCCCCTCCCCGCCCGTCAAAGTGATGGACACGTCCGCAGTGAGTTCCATCTCCATTTCACCAACAAAGGAAATGAGTGAAGTATTTTTACCAACCTTAAACATCATACAGTCAAGAATGGTTGCTTCCACGTGTGGAATCCAGAGCCCGAGCAATCGGAAAGTACCCTTGAAGGCAATGGATCATGAAAATATAACCAAGCCCATGAAAGGAAGAGATTGACGAGCCCCCTCCCCGCCCGTCAAAGTGATGGACACGTCCGCAGTGACCTCTCCATCTCCATTTCACCAACAAAGGACATGAATGAAGTATTTTTACCAACATTGAACATTACAAGGTCAAGAATGGTTGCTTCCATATGTGGAATCCAGAGCCCGATCAATCGGAAAGTACCCTTGAAGGCAATGGATCATGAAAATATAACCAATCCAATGAAAGGAATAGATTGACGAGCCCCCTCCCCGCCCGTCAAAGTGATGGACACATCGACAGTGACCTCTCCATCTCCATTTCACCAACAAAGGAAATGAATGAAGTATTTTTACCAACCTTAAACATCATACAGTCAAGAATGGTTGAATCAACGTGTGGAATCCAGAGCCCGAGCAATCGGAAAGTACCCTTGAAGGCAATGGATCATGAAAATATAACCAAGCCCATGAAAGGAAAAGATTGACGAGCCCCCTCCCCGCCCGTCAAAGTGATGGACACGTCCGCAGTGAGTTCCATCTCCATTTCACCAACAAAGAAAATGAGTGAAGTATATTTTTTACCAACATTGAACATTACAAGGTCAAGAATGGTTGCTTGCACGTGTACAATCCAGAGCCCGAGCCATCGGAAAGTGACTTTAAAGGCAATGGATCATGAAAATATAACCAAGCCCATGAAAGGAAAAGATTGAAGAGCCCCCTCCCCGCCCGTCAAAGTGATGGACACATCAAAAGTGACCTCTTCATCTCCATTTCACCAACAAAGGACATGAATGAAGTATTTTTACCTACCTTGAACCTCAAAAGATCAAGAATCGTTGCTTCCATATGAGGAATCCAGAGCCCGAGCAATCGGAAAGTTCCCTTGAAGGCAATGGATCATGAAAATATAACCAATCCAATGAAAGGAATAGATTGACGAGCCCCCTCCCCGCCCGTCAAAGTGATGGACACATCAAAAGTGACCTCTCCATCTCCATTTCACCAACAAAGGAAATGAATGAAGTATTTTTACCTACCTTGAACCTCAAAAGATCAAGAATGGTTGCTTCCATATGAGGAATCCAGAGCCGAAGCAACCGTAAAGCACCCTTGAAGGCAATGGATCATGAAAATATAACCAAGCCCATCAAAGGAAGAGATTGACGAGCCCCTACCCGCCCGTCAAAGTGATAGACACATCAAAAGTGACCTCTCCATCTCCATTTCACCAACAAAGGAAATGAATGAAGTATTTTTACCTCCCTTGAACCTCAAAAGATCAAGAATGGTTGCTTCTATATGTGGACTCCAGAGCCCAAGCAACCGCAAAGCACCCTTGAAGGCAATGGATCATGAAAATATAAACAAGCCCATCAAAGGAAGAGATTGACGAGCCCCTCCCCGCCCGACAAAGTGATGGACACATTAAAAGTGACCTCTCCATCTCCATTTCACCAACAAAGGAAAAGAATGAAGTATTTTAACCTCCCGAGAACATTATAAGGTCAAGAATGGTTGCTTCCATATGTGGTATCCAGAGCGCAAGCAATCAAAAAGTACCCTTGAAGGCATTGGATCATGAAAATATAACCAAGCCCATGAAAGGAAGAGATTGACGCGCCCCCTCCCCACCCGACAAAGTGATGGACACATCGACAGTGACCTCTCCATCTCCATTTCACCAACAAAGGAAATGAATGAAGTATTTTTACCTCCCTTGAACATTATAAGGTCAAGAATGGTTGCTTCTATCTGTGTAATCCAGAGCCCGAGCAACCGGAAAGTGACTTTGAAGGCAATGGATCATGAAAATATAACCAAGCCCATGAATGGAATGGATTGACGAGCCCCCTCCCCGCCCGTCAAAATGATGGACACATCAAAAGTGACCTCTCCATCTCCATTTCACCAACAAAGGAAATGAATGAAGTATTTTTACCTACCTTGAACCTCAAAAGATCAAGAATGGTTGCTTCCATATGTGGAATCCAGAGCCCGAGCAATCGGAAGGTACCCTTGAAGGCAAAGGAGCATGAAAATATAACCAAGCCCATGAAAGGAATAGATTGACGAGCCCCCTCCCCGCCCGTCAAAGTGATGGACACGTCCGCAGTGAGTTCCATCTCCATTTCACCAACAAAGGAAATGAGTGAAGTATTTTTTTTTTACCAACCTCAGACATCATACACTCAAGAATGGTTGCTTCCATATGAGGAATCCAGAGCCCGAGCAATCGGAAAGTTCCCTTGAAAGCAATGGATCATGAAAATATCACCACACCCATGAAAGTAAGAGATTGACGAGCCCCATCCCCGCCCGTCAAAGTGAAGAACACGTCCCAGTGAGTTCCACCTTCAGTTCACCAACAAAGGAAATGAGTGAAGTATTTTTTTTTGCCAACCTCAGACATCATACACTCAAGAATGGTTGCTTCCACGTGTGGAATCCAGAGTGACGTCAATCTCCATTCCAATCAAAAAAAATCATTGAGGACTTTTTATCTGCCTTGAAACTGCTAAGGTCGAGAATCAAAGCTTCTTTGTGTGGCCTCCAGAGATTGAGCAATCGGGAAATGTTTTTTCGGGCAATGGAACATGAAAATATCACATTGCCCACAAAAACAAAAGATTGACGAGCCCCAACCCCTCTCGTCAAAGTGATGGGCACATCGAGACTGACTTCCATCTCCATTCCAAGGAAAAACAAATTCATTGAGGAATTTTTATCGACCTTGCACCATATAAGCTCAAGAATCAAAGCTTCTGTGTCTGTTCTCCGGAGAGAGAGCAATCGGGAAATGTTTTTGCGGGCAATGGAACATGAAAATATCACATTGCCCACAAAAACAAAAGATTGACGAGCACCAAACCCTCTCACCAAAGTGATGGGCACATGGAGACTGACTTCCATCTCCATTCCAAGGAAAAACAAATTGATTGAGGAATTTTTGTCGACCTTCCACCATATAAGCTCAAGAATCAAAGCTTCTGTGTCTGTTCTCCAGAGACAGAGCAATCGGGAAATGTTTTTGCGGGCAATGGAACATGAAAATGTCACATTACCCACAAAAACAAAAGATTGACGATCCCCCTCCCACAAGTCAAAGTGATGGACACGTCCGCAGTGAGTTCCATCTCCATTTCAAAGATAAAGGAAATGAGTGAAGGATTTTTTCCAACCGTAAAAATAATACAGTCAAGAATGGTTGCTTCCATATGTGGCATCCAGTGCCCGAGCAATCGGAAAGTACCCTTGAAGGCAATGGATCATGAAAATAAAACCAAGCCCATGAAAGGAATAGATTGAAGAGCCTCCTCCCCGCCCGTCAAAGTGATGGACACATCAAAAGTGACCTCTTCATCTCCATTTCACCAACAAAGGAAATGAATGAAATATTTTTCCAACCTTGAACCTAAAAAGATCAAGAATGGTTGCTTCCATATGAGCAATCCAGAGCCCAAACAATCGGAAAGTACCCTTGAAGGTAATGGATCATGAAAATATCACCAAGCCCATGAACGGAATAGATTGACGAGCCCCCTCCTCGCCCGTCAAAGTGATGGACACGTCCGGAGTCAGTGCCATCTCCATTTCACCAACAAAGGAAATGAGTGAACTATTTTTTTACCAACATTGAACATTACAAGGTCAAGAATGGTTGCTTCCATGTGTGGAATACAGAGCCCGAGCAATCGGAAAGTACCCTTGAAGGCAATGGATCATGAAAATATAACCAAGCCCATGAAAGGAAGAGATTGACGAGCCCCCTCCCCGCCCGTCAAAGTGATGGACACGTCCGCAGTGAGTTCCATCTCCATTTCACAGACAAAGGAAATGAGTGAAGTATTTTTACCAACCTTAAACATCATACAGTCAAGAATGGTTGCTTCCACGTGTGGAATCCAGAGCCCGAGCAAATGGAAAGTGACTTTAAAGGGAATGGATCATGATAATATAACCAAGCCCATGAAAGGAAGAGATTGACGAGCCCCCTCCCCACCCGTCAAAGTGATGGACACATCCAAAGTGACTTCTCCATCTCCATTTCACCAACAAAGGAAATGAGTGAAGTATTTTTTTTACCAACATTGAACAGTACAAGGTCAAGAATGGTTGCTTCCATATGTGGCATCCAGTGCCCGAGCAATCGGAAAGTACCCTTGAAGGCAATGGATCATGAATATATAACCAAGCCCATCAAAGGAAGAGATTGACGAGCCCCCTCCCCGCCCGACAAAGTGATGGACGCATCAAAAGTGACCTCTCCATCTCCATTTCACCAACAAAGGATATGAGTGAATTATTTTTTTTACCAACATTGAACATTACAAGGTCAAGAATGGTTGCTTCCATATGTGGCATCCAGTGCCCGAGCAATCTGAAACTACCCTTGAAGGCAATGGATCATGAATATATAACCAAGCCCATGAAAGGAAGAGATTGACGAGCCCCCTCCCCGCCCGTCACAGTGATGGACACATCGAAAGTGAGCTCTCCATCTCCGTTTCACAGACAAAGGAAATTGGTGAAGTATTTTTACCAACCTCAAACATCATACAGTCAAGAATGGTTGCTATCCAACGTGTGGAATCCAGAGCCCGAGCAATCGGAAAGTACCCTTGAAGGCAATGGATCATGAAAATATAACCAAGCCCATGAAAGGAAGAGATTGACGAGCCCCCTACCCACCCGACAAAGTGATGGACACATCGACAGTGACCTCTCCATCTCCATTTCACCAACAAAGGAAATGAATGAAGTATTTTTACCTCCCTTGAACATTATAAGGTCAAGAATGGTTGCTTCTATATGTGGAATCCAGAGCCCGAGGATTCGGAAAGTACCCTTGAAGGCAATGGATCATGAAAATATAACCCCGCCCATGAAAGTAAGAGATTGACGAGCCCCCTCCCCGCCCGTCAAAGTGATGGACACGTCCAGAGGCAGTTCCATCTCCATTTCACCAACAAAGGAAATGAGTGAAGTATTTTTTTCCAACATTGAACATTACAAGATCAAGAATGGTTGCTTCCACGTGTGGAATCCAGAGCCCGAGCAATCGTAAAGCACCCTTGAAGGCAATGGATCATGAAAATATAACCAAGCCCATCAAAGGAAGAGATTGACGAGTCCCCTCACCGCCCGTCAAAGTGATGGACACATCAAAAGTGACCGCTACATCTCCATTTCACCAACAAAGGAAATGAATGAAGTATTTTTACCTACCTTGAACTTGAAAAGATCAAGATTGGTTGCTTCCATATGAGGAATCCAGAGCCCGAGTTATCGGAAAGTAGCCTTGAAGGCAATGGATCATGAAAATATAACCAAGCCCATGAAAGGAATAGATTGACGAGCCCCCTCCCCGCCCGTCAAAGTGATGGACACATCGACAGTGACCTCTCCATCTCCATTTCACCAACAAAGGAAATGAATGAAGTATTTTTACCTCCCTTGAACATTATAAGGTCAAGAATGGTTGCTTCCAGATGTGGAATGCAGAGCGCGAGCAATCGGAAAGTACCCTTGAAGGCAATGGATCATGAAAATATAACCCCGCCCATGAAAGTAATAGATTGACGAGCCCCCTCCCCGCCCGTCAAAGTGATGGACACGTCCAGAGTCAGTTCCATCTCCATTTCACCAACAAAGCAAATGAGTGAAGTATTTTTACCGACCTTGAACTTCAAAAGATCAAGAATGGTTGCTTCCACGTGTGGAATCCAGAGCCCGAGCAATCGGAAAGTACCCTTGAAGGCAATGGATCATGAAAATATAACCAAGCCCATGAAAGGAAAAGATTGACGAGCCCCCTCCCCGCCCGTCAAAGTGATGGACACGTCCGGAGTCAGTTCCATCTCCATTTCACCAACAAAGGAAATGAGTGAAGTATTTTTCTTTACCAACATTGAACATTACAAGGTCAAGAATGGTTGCTTCCACGTGTGGAATCCAGAGTCCGAGCAATCGGAAAGTACCCTTGAAGGCAATGGATCATGAAAATATAACCAAGCCCATGAAAGGAAGAGATTGACGAGCCCCCGACCCACCCGACAAAGTGATGGACACATCGACAGTGACCTCTCCATCTCCATTTCACCAACAAAGGAAATGAATGAAGTATTTTTACCTCCCTTGAACATTATAAGGTCAAGAATGGTTGCTTCCAGATGTGGAATGCAGAGCGCGAGCAATCGGAAAGTACCCTTGAAGGCAATGGATCATGAAAATATAACCCCGCCCATGAAAGTAATAGATTGACGAGCCCCCTCCCCGCCCGTCAAAGTGATGGACACGTCCGCAGTGAGTTCCATCTCCATTTCACAGACAAAGGAAATGAGTGAAGTATTTTTACCAACCTTAAACATCATACAGTCAAGAATGGTTGAAACAACGTGTGGAATCCAGAGCCCGAGCAATCGGAAAGTACCCTTGAAGGCAATGGATCATGAAAATATAACCAAGCCCATGAAAGGAAAAGATTGAAGAGCCTCCTCCCCGCCCGTCAAAGTGATGGACACGTCCGCAGTGAGTTCCATCTCCATTTCACCAACAAAGAAAATGAGTGAAGTATATTTTTTACCAACATTGAACATTACAAGGTCAAGAATGGTTGCTTGCACGTGTACAATCCAGAGCCCGAGCCATCGGAAAGTGACTTTGAAGGCAATGGATCATGAAAATATAACCAAGCCCATGAAAGGAAAAGATTGAAGAGCCCCCTCCCCGCCCGTCAAAGTGATGGACACATCAAAAGTGACCTCTTCATCTCCATTTCACCAACAAAGGACATGAATGAAGTATTTTTACCTACCTTGAACCTCAAAAGATCAAGAATGGTTGCTTCCATATGAGGAATCCAGAGCCCGAGCAATCGGAAAGTACCCTTGAAGGCAATGGATCATGAAAATATAACCCCGCCCATGAAAGTAAGAGATTGACGAGCCCCCTCCCCGCCCGTCAAAGTGATGGACACATCAAAAGTGACCTCTCCATCTCCATTTCACCAACAAAGGAAATGAATGAAGTATTTTTACCTCCCTAGAACATTATAAGGTCAAGAATGGTTGCTTCCATATGTGGAATCCAGAGCGCAAGCAATCAAAAAGTACCCTTGAAGGCATTGGATCATGAAAATATAACCAAGCCCATGAAAGGAAGAGATTGACGCGCCCCCTCCCCACCCGACAAAGTGATGGACACATCGACAGTGACCTCTCCATCTCCATTTCACCAACAAAGGAAATGAATGAAGTATTTTTACCTCCCTTGAACATTATAAGGTCAAGAATGGTTGCTTCTATATGTGGACTCCAGAGCCCGAGCAACCGGAAAGTGACTTTGAAGGCAATGGATCATGAAAATATAACCAAGCCCATGAAAGGAAAAGATTGACGAGCCCCCTCCCCGCCCGTCAAAGTGATGGACACGTCCGGAGTCAGTTCCATCTCCATTTCACCAACAAAGGAAATGAATGAAGTATTTTAACCTACATTGAACCTCAAAAGATCAAGAATGGTTGCTTCCATATGTGGAATCCAGAGCCCGATCAATCGGAAAGTACCCTTGAAGGCAAAGGATCATGAAAATATAACCAAGCCCATGAAAGGAAGAGATTGACGAGCCCCCTCCCCGCCCGTCAAAGTGATGGACACATCAAAAGTGACCCCTCCATCTCCATTTCACCAACAAAGGAAATGAATGAAGTATTTTTACCTCCCTTGAACATTATAAGGTCAAGAATGGTTGCTTCCATATGAGGAATCCAGAGCCCGAGCAATCGGAAAGTACCCTTGAAGGCAATGGATCATGAAAATATAACCAAGCCCATGAAAGGAAAAGATTGACGAGCCCCCTCCCCGCCCGTCAAAGTGATGGACACGTCCGGAGTCAGTTCCATCTCCATTTCACCAACAAAGGAAATGAGTGAAGTATTTTTCTTTCCCAACATTGAACATTACAAGGTCAAGAATGGTTGCTTCCACGTGTGGAATCCAGAGTCCGAGCAATCGGAAAGTACCCTTGAAGGCAATGGATCATGAAAATATAACCAAGCCCATGAAAGGAAGAGATTGACGAGCCCCCGACCCACCCGACAAAGTGATGGACACATCGACAGTGACCTCTCCATCTCCATTTCACCAACAAAGGAAATGAATGAAGTATTTTTACCTCCCTTGAACATTATAAGGTCAAGAATGGTTGCTTCCAGATGTGGAATGCAGAGCGCGAGCAATCGGAAAGTACCCTTGAAGGCAATGGATCATGAAAATATAACCCCGCCCATGAAAGTAATAGATTGACGAGCCCCCTCCCCGCCCGTCAAAGTGATGGACACGTCCGCAGTGAGTTCCATCTCCATTTCACAGACAAAGGAAATGAGTGAAGTATTTTTACCAACCTTAAACATCATACAGTCAAGAATGGTTGAAACAACGTGTGGAATCCAGAGCCCGAGCAATCGGAAAGTACCCTTGAAGGCAATGGATCATGAAAATATAACCAAGCCCATGCAAGGAAGAGATTGACGAGCCCCCTCCCCGCCCGTCAAAGTGATGGACACGTCCGCAGTGAGTTCCATCTCCATTTCACCAACAAAGAAAATGAGTGAAGTATATTTTTTACCAACATTGAACATGACAAGGTCAAGAATGGTTGCTTGCACGTGTGGAATCCAGAGTCCGAGCAATCGGAAAGTACCCTTGAAGGCAATGGATCATGAAAATATAACCAAGCCCATGCAAGGAAGAGATTGACGAGCCCCCTCCCCGCCCGTCAAAGTGATGGACACATCGACAGTGACCTCTCCATCTCCATTTCACCAACAAAGGAAATGAATGAAGTATTTTTACCTACCTTAAACATCATACAGACAAGAATGGTTGCTTGCACGTGTGGAATCCAGAGCCCGAGCAATCGGAAAGTACCCTTGAAGGCAATGGATCATGAAAATATAACCAAGCCCATAAAGGGAAAAGATTGACGAGCCCCCTCCCCGCCCGTCAAAGTGATGGACACGTCCGCAGTGAGTTCCATCTCCATTTCACCAACAAAGGAAATGAGTGAAGTATATTTTTTTACCAACATTGAACATTACAAGGTCAAGAATGGTTGCTTGAACGTGTACAATCCAGAGCCCGAGCCATCGGAAAGTTCCCTTGAAGGCAATGGATCATGAAAATATAACCAAGCCCATGAAAGGAAAAGATTGAAGAGCCCCCTCCCCGCCCGTCAAAGTGATGGACACATCAAAAGTGACCTCTCCATCTCCATTTCACCAACAAAGGAAATGAATGAAGTATTTTTACCTACCTTGAACCTCAAAAGATCAAGAATGGTTGCTTCCATATGAGGAATCCAGAGCCCGAGCAATCGGAAAGTTCCCTTGAAGGCAATGGATCATGAAAATATAACCAAGCCCATGAAAGGAATAGATTGACGAGCCCCCTCCCCACCCGACAAAGTGATGGACACATCGACAGTGACCTCTCCATCTCCATTTCACCAACAAAGGAAATGAATGAAGTATTTTTACCTCCCTTGAACATTATAAGGTCAAGAATGGTTGCTTCCAGATGTGGAATGCAGAGCGCGAGCAATCGGAAAGTACCCTTGAAGGCAATGGATCATGAAAATATAACCAAGCCCATGCAAGGAAGAGATTGACGAGCCCCCTCCCCGCCCGTCAAAGTGATGGACACGTCCGGAGTCAGTTCCATCTCCATTTCACCAACAAAGGAAATGAATGAAGTATTTTTACCTCCCTTGAACATTACAAGATCAAGAATGGTTGCTTCCACGTGTGGAATCCAGAGCCCGAGCAATCGGAAAGTACCCTTGAAGGCAATGGATCATGAAAATATAACCAAGCCCATGCAAGGAAGAGATTGACGAGCCCCCTCCCCGCCCGTCAAAGTGATGGACACGTCCGAAGTGAGTTCCATCTCCATTTCACCAACAAAGAAAATGAGTGAAGTATATTTTTTACCAACATTGAACATTACAAGATCAAGAATGGTTGCATCCACGTGTGGAATCCAGAGTCCGAGCAATCGGAAAGAACCCTTGAAGGCAATGGATCATGAAAATATAACCAAGCCCATGAAAGGAAGAGATTGACGAGCCCCCGACCCACCCGACAAAGTGATGGACACATCGACAGTGACCTCTCCATCTCCATTTCACCAACAAAGGAAATGAATGAAGTATTTTTACCTCCCTTGAACATTATAAGGTCAAGAATGGTTGCTTCCAGATGTGGAATGCAGAGCGCGAGCAATCGGAAAGTACCCTTGAAGGCAATGGATCATGAAAATATAACCCCGCCCATGAAAGTAATAGATTGACGAGCCCCCTCCCCGCCCGTCAAAGTGATGGACACGTCCGCAGTGAGTTCCATCTCCATTTCACAGACAAAGGAAATGAGTGAAGTATTTTTACCAACCTTAAACATCATACAGTCAAGAATGGTTGAATCAACGTGTGGAATCCAGAGCCCGAGCAATCGGAAAGTACCCTTGAAGGCAATGGATCATGAAAATATAACCAAGCCCATGAAAGGAAAAGATTGACGAGCCCCCTCCCCGCCCGTCAAAGTGATGGACACGTCCGCCGTGAGTTCCATCTCCATTTCACAGACAAAGGAAATGAGTGAAGTATTTTTCTTTACCAACATTGAACATTACAAAGTCAAGAATGGTTGCTTCCACGTGTGGAATCCAGAGTCCGAGCAATCGGAAAGTACCCTTGAAGGCAATGGATCATGAAAATATAACCAAGCCCATGAAAGGAAGAGATTGACGAGCCCCCGACCCACCCGACAAAGTGATGGACACATCGACAGTGACCTCTCCATCTCCATTTCACCAACAAAGGAAATGAATGAAGTATTTTTACCTCCCAAGAACATGATAAGGCCAAGAATGGTTGCTTCCACATGTGGAATCCAGAGCGCAAGCAATCAAAAAGTACCCTTGAAGGCATTGGACCATGAAAATATAACCAAGCCCATGAAAGGAAGAGATTGACGCGCCCCCTCCCCACCCGACAAAGTGATGGACACATCGACAGTGACCTCTCCATCTCCATTTCACCAACAAAGGAAATGAATGAAGTATTTTTACCTCCCTTGAACATTATAAGGTCAAGAATGGTTGCTTCTATATGTGGACTCCAGAGCCCGAGCAACCGGAAAGTGACTTTGAAGGCAATGGATCATGAAAATATAACCAAGCCCATAAAGGGAAAAGATTGACGAGCCCCCTCCCCGCCCGTCAAAGTGATGGACACGTCCGGAGTCAGTTCCATCTCCATTTCACCAACAAAGGAAATGAATGAAGTATTTTTACCTACCTTGAACCTCAAAAGATCAAGAATGGTTGCTTCCATATGTGGAATCCAGAGCCCGATCAATCGGAAAGTACCCTTGAAGGCAAAGGATCATGAAAATATAACCAAGCCCATGAAAGGAAAAGATTGACGAGCCCCCTCCCCGCCCGTCAAAGTGATGGACACGTCCGCAGTGAGTTCCATCTCCATTTCACAGACAAAGGAAATGAGTGAAGTATTTTTACCAACCTTAAACATCATACAGTCAAGAATGGTTGAAACAACGTGTGGAATCCAGAGCCCGAGCAATCGGAAAGTACCCTTGAAGGCAATGGATCATGAAAATATAACCAAGCCCATGCAAAGAAGAGATTGACGAGCCCCCTCCCCGCCCGTCAAAGTGATGGACACGTCCGAAGTGAGTTCCATCTCCATTTCACCAACAAAGAAAATGAGTGAAGTATATTTCTTTACCAACATTGAACATTACAAAGTCAAGAATGGTTGCTTCCACGTGTGGAATCCAGAGTCCGAGCAATCGGAAAGTACCCTTGAAGGCAATGGATCATGAAAATATAACCAAGCCCATGAAAGGAAGAGATTGACGAGCCCCCGACCCACCCGACAAAGTGATGGACACATCGACAGTGACCTCTCCATCTCCATTTCACCAACAAAGGAAATGAATGAAGTATTTTTACCTCCCTTGAACATTATAAGGTCAAGAATGGTTGCTTCCAGATGTGGAATGCAGAGCGCGAGCAATCGGAAAGTACCCTTGAAGGCAATGGATCATGAAAATATAACCCCGCCCATGAAAGTAATAGATTGACGAGCCCCCTCCCCGCCCGTCAAAGTGATGGACACGTCCGCAGTGAGTTCCATCTCCATTTCACAGACAAAGGAAATGAGTGAAGTATTTTTACCAACCTTAAACATCATACAGTCAGAACGAATCAAGATGGTGTGGAATGGAGCCAGAGCAACCGAGTGGAATCCAATCGGAAAGTACCCTTGAAGGCAATGGATCATGAAAATATAACCAAGCCCATGAAAGGAAGAGATTGACGAGCCCCCTCCCCGCCCGTCAAAGTGATGGACACGTCCGCAGTGAGTTCCATCTCCATTTCACCAACAAAGAAAATGAGTGAAGTATATTTTTTACCAACATTGAACATTACAAGGTCAAGAATGGTTGCTTCCATGTGTGAAATGCAGAGTGCGAGCAATCAGAAAGTACCCTTGAAGGCAATGGATCATGAAAAAATAACCAAGCCCATGAAAGTAATAGATTGACGAGCCCCCGACCCACCCGACAAAGTGATGGACACATCGACAGTGACCTCTCCATCTCCATTTCACAGACAAAGGAAATGAGTGAAGTATTTTTACCAACCTTAAACATCATACAGTCAAGAATGGTTGAAACAACGTGTGGAATCCAGAGCCCGAGCAATCGGAAAGTACCCTTGAAGGCAATGGATCATGAAAATATAACCAAGCCCATGCAAAGAAGAGATTGACGAGCCCCCTCCCCGCCCGTCAAAGTGATGGACACGTCCGCAGTGAGTTCCATCTCCATTTCACCAACAAAGAAAATGAGTGAAGTATATTTTTTACCAACAATGAACATTACAAGGTCAAGAATGGTTGCTTGCACGTGTACAATCCAGAGCCCGAGCCATCGGAAAGTACCCTTGAAGGCAATGGATCATGAAAATATAACCAAGCCCATGAAAGGAAAAGATTGAAGAGCCCCCTCCCCGCCCGTCAAAGTGATGGACACATCAAAAGTGACCTCTTCATCTCCATTTCACCAACAAAGGACATGAATGAAGTATTTTTACCTACCTTGAACCTCAAAAGATCAAGAATCGTTGCTTCCATATGAGGAATCCAGAGCCCGAGCAATCGGAAAGTTCCCTTGAAGGCAATGGATGATGAAAATATAACCAATCCAATGAAAGGAATAGATTGACGAGCCCCCTCCCCGCCCGTCAAAGTGATGGACACATCAAAAGTGACCTCTCCATCTCCATTTCACCAACAAAGGAAATGAATGAAGTATTTTTACCTGCCTTGAACTTCAAAAGATCAAGAATGGTTGCTTCCATATGTGGAATCCAGAGAGCAAGCAATCGGAAAGTACCCTTGAAGGCAATGGATCATGAAAATATAACCATCCCATGAAAGGAATAGATTGACGAGCCCCCTCCCCGCCCGTCAAAGTGATGGACACGTCCGCAGTGAGTTCAATCTCCATTTCACCAACAAAGAAAATGAGTGAAGTATTTTTACCAACATTGAACATTACAAAGTCAAGAATGGTTGCTTCCACGTGTGGAATCCAGAGCCCGAGCAATCGGAAAGTACCCTTGAAGGCAATTGATCATGAAAATATAACCAAGCCCATGAAAGGAAAAGATTGACGAGCCCCCTCCCCGCCCGTCAAAGTGATGGACACGTCCGCAGTGAGTTCCATCTCCATTTCACCAACAAAGGAAATGAGTGAAGTATATTTTTTTTACCAACATTGAACATTACAAGGTCAAGAATGGTTGCTTGAACGTGTACAATCCAGAGCCCGAGCAATCGGAAAGTACCCTTGAAGGCAAAGGATCATGAAAATATAACCAAGCCCATGAAAGGAAAAGATTGACGAGCCCCCTCCCCGCCCGTCAAAGTGATGGACACATCAAAAGTGACCTCTTCATCTCCATTTCACCAACAAAGGACATGAATGAAGTATTTTTACCTACCTTGAACCTCAAAAGATCAAGAATGGTTGTTTCCATATGAGAAATCCAGAGCCTGAGCAATCGGAAAGTTCCCTTGAAGGCAATGGATCATGAAAATATAACCAATCCCATGAAAGGAATAGATTGACGAGCCCCCTCCCCGCCCGACAAAGTGATGGACACATCGACAGTGACCTCTCCATCTCCATTTCACCAACAAAGGAAATGAATGAAGTATTTTTACCTCCCTTGAACATTATAAGGTCAAGAATGGTTGCTTCCAGATGTGGAATGCAGAGCGCGAGCAATCGGAAAGTACCCTTGAAGGCAATGGATCATGAAAATATAACCCCGCCCATGAAAGTAATAGATTGACGAGCCCCCTCCCCGCCCGTCAAAGTGATGGACACGTCCGCAGTGAGTTCCATCTCCATTTCACAGACAAAGGAAATGAGTGAAGTATTTTTACCAACCTTAAACATCATACAGTCAAGAATGGTTGAAACAACGTGTGGAATCCAGAGCCCGAGCAATTGGAAAGTACCCTTGAAGGCAATGGATCAAGAAAATATAACCAAGCCCATGCAAGGAAGAGATTGACGAGCCCCCTCCCCGCCCGTCAAAGTGATGGACACGTCCGAAGTGAGTTCCATCTCCATTTCACCAACAAAGAAAATGAGTGAAGTATATTTTTTACCAACATTGAACATTACAAGATCAAGAATGGTTGCATCCACGTGTGGAATCCAGAGTCCGAGCAATCGGAAAGTACCCTTGAAGGCAATGGATCATGAAAATATAACCAAGCCCATGAAAGGAAGAGATTGACGAGCCCCCGACCCACCCGACAAAGTGATGGACACATCGACAGTGACCTCTCCATCTCCATTTTACCAACAAGGGAAATGAATGAAGTATTTTATCTCCCTTGAACATTATAAGGTCAAGAATGGTTGCTTCCAGATGTGGAATGCAGAGCGCGAGCAAACGGAAAGTACCCTTGAAGGCAATGGATCATGAAAATATAACCCCGCCCATGAAAGTAATAGATTGACGAGCCCCCTCCCCGCCCGTCAAAGTGATGGACACGTCCGCAGTGAGTTCCATCTCCATTTCACAGACAAAGGAAATGAGTGAAGTATTTTTACCAACCTTAAACATCATACAGTCAAGAATGGTTGAATCAACGTGTGGAATCCAGAGCCCGAGCAATCGGAAAGTACCCTTGAAGGCAAAGGATCATGAAAATATAACCAAGCCCATGAAAGGAAAAGATTGACGAGCCCCCTCCCCGCCCGTCAAAGTGATGGACACGTACGGAGTCAGTTCCATCTCAATTTCACCAACAAAGGAAATGAGTGAAGTATTTTTCTTTACCAACATTGAACATTACAAAGTCAAGAATGGTTGCTTCCACGTGTGGAATCCAGAGTCCGAGCAATCGGAAAGTACCCTTGAAGGCAATGGATCATGAAAATATAACCAAGCCCATGAAAGGAAGAGATTGACGAGCCCCCGACCCACCCGACAAAGTGATGGACACATCAAAAGTGACCTCTCCATCTACATTTCACCAACAAAGGAAATGAATGAAGTATTTTTACCTACCTTGAACCTCAAAAGATCAAGAATGGTTGCTTCCACGTGTGGAATCCAGAGCCCGAGCAATCGGAAAGTACCCTTGAAGGCAATGGATCATGAAAATATAACCAAGCCCATGAAAGGAAGAGATTGACGCGCCCCCTCCCCACCCGACAAAGTGATGGACACATCGACAGTGACCTCTCCATCTCCATTTCACCAACAAAGGAAATGAATGAAGTATTTTTACCTCCCTTGAACATTATAAGGTCAAGAATGGTTGCTTCTATATGTGGACTCCAGAGCCCGATCAATCGGAAAGTACCCTTGAAGGCAAAGGATCATGAAAATATAACCAAGCCCATGAAAGGAAAAGATTGACGAGCCCCCTCCCCGCCCGTCAAAGTGATGGACACGTCCGGAGTCAGTTCCATCTCCATTTCACCAACAAAGGAAATGAATGAAGTATTTTTACCTACCTTGAACCTCAAAAGATCAAGAATGGTTGCTTCCATATGTGGAATCCAGAGCCCGATCAATCGGAAAGTACCCTTGAAGGCAATGGATCATGAAAATATAACAAAGCCCATGAAAGGAAGAGATTTACGAGCCCCATCCCCGCCCGTCAAAGTGAAGAACACGTCCCAGTGAGTTCCACCTTCAGTTCACCAACAAAGGAAATGAGTGAAGTATTTTTTTTTTGCCAACCTCAGACATCATACACTCAAGAATGGTTGCTTCCACGTGTGGAATCCAGAGTGACGTCAATCTCCATTCCAATCAAAAAAAAATCATTGAGGACTTTTTATCTGCCTTGAAACTGCTAAGGTCGAGAATCAAAGCTTCTTTGTGTGGCCTCCAGAGATTGAGCAATCGGGAAATGTTTTTTCGGGCAATGGAACATGAAAATATCACATTGCCCACAAAAACAAAAGATTGACGAGCCCCAACCCCTCTCGTCAAAGTGATGGGCACATCGAGACTGACTTCCATCTCCATTCCAAGGAAAAACAAATTCATTGAGGAATTTTTATCGACCTTGCACCATATAAGCTCAAGAATCAAAGCTTCTGTGTCTGTTCTCCGGAGAGAGAGCAATCGGGAAATGTTTTTGCGGGCAATGGAACATGAAAATATCACATTGCCCACAAAAACAAAAGATTGACGAGCACCAAACCCTCTCACCAAAGTGATGGGCACATGGAGACTGACTTCCATCTCCATTCCAAGGAAAAACAAATTGATTGAGGAATTTTTGTCGACCTTCCACCATATAAGCTCAAGAATCAAAGCTTCTGTGTCTGTTCTCCAGAGACAGAGCAATCGGGAAATGTTTTTGCGGGCAATGGAACATGAAAATGTCACATTACCCACAAAAACAAAAGATTGACGATCCCCCTCCCACAAGTCAAAGTGATGGACACGTCCGCAGTGAGTTCCATCTCCATTTCAAAGATAAAGGAAATGAGTGAAGGATTTTTTCCAACCGTAAAAATAATACAGTCAAGAATGGTTGCTTCCATATGTGGCATCCAGTGCCCGAGCAATCGGAAAGTACCCTTGAAGGCAATGGATCATGAATATATAACCAAGCCCATGAAAGGAATAGATTGACGAGCTCCCTCCCTACCCGTCACAGTGATGGACACATCGAAAGATACATCTCCATCTCCATTTCACAGACAAAGGAAATGAGTGAAGCATTTTTAACAACCTTAAACATAACACAGTCAAGAATGGTTCTTTCCATATGTGGCATCCAGTGCCCGAGCAAACAGAAAGTACCCTTGAAGGCAATGGATCATAAAAATAAACCCAAGCCCATGAAAGGAAGAGATTGACGAGCCCCATCCCCGCCCAACAAAGTCATGGACAAGTCCGCAGTGAGTTCCATCTCCATTTCACAGACAAAGGAAATGAGTGAAGTATTTTTACCAACCTTAAACATCATACAGACAAGAAAGGTTGTTTCCACATGTGGAATCCGGAGCCCGAGCCATCGAAAAGTACCCTTGAAGGCAATGGATCATGAAAATATAACCAAGCCCATCAAAGGAAGAGATTGACGAGCCCCCTCCCCGCCCGACAAAGTGATGGACACAACAAAAGTAACCTCTCCATCTCCATTTCACCAACAAAGGAAATGAATGAAGTATTTTTACGTCCCTTGAACATGATAAGGTCTAGAATGGTTGCTTCCATATGTGGAATCCAGAGCGCGAGCAATCTGAAAGTTCCCTTCAAGGCAATGGATCATGAAAATATAACCAAGCCCATGAAAGGAAGAGATTGAAGAGCCTCCTCCCCACCCGTCAAAGTGATGGACACATCAAAAGTGACCTCTCCATCTCCATTTCACCAACAAAGGAAATGAATGAAGTATTTTTACCTACCTTGAACTTCAAAAGATCAAGAATGGTTGCTTCCATATGAGGAATCCAGAGCCCGAGCAATCGGAAAGTACCCTTGAAGGCAATGGATCATGAAAATATAACCAAGCCCATGAAAGGAAGAGATTGACGAGCCCCCTCCCCGCCCGTCAAAGTGATGGACACATCAAAAGTGACCTCTCCATCTCCATTTCACCAACAAAGGAAATGAATGAAGTATTTTTACCTACCTTGAACCTCAAAAGATCAAGAATGGTTGCTTCCATATGAGGAATCCAGAGCCCGAGCAATCGGAAAGTACCCTTGAAGGCAATGGATCATGAAAATATAACCCAGCCCATGAAAGTAATCGATTGACGAGCCCCCTCCCCGCCCGTCAAAGTGATGGACACGTCCGCAGTGAGTTCCATCTCCATTTCACCAACAAAGGAAATGAGTGAAGTATATTTTTTTACCAACATTGAACATTACAAGGTCAAGAATGGTTGCTTCCACGTGTGGAATCCAGAGCCCGAGCAATCGGAAAGTACCCTTGAAGGCAATGGATCATGAAAATATAACCAAGCCCATGAAAGGAAGAGATTGACGAGCCCCCTCCCCGCCCGTCAAAGTGATGGACACGTCCGCAGTGAGTTCCATCTCCATTTCACCAACAAAGGAAATGAATGAAGTATTTTTACCTCCCTTGAACATTATAAGGTCAAGAATGGTTGCTTCCACGTGTGGAATCCAGAGTCCGAGCAATCGGAAAGTACCCTTGAAGGCAATGGATCATGAAAATAAAACCCCGCCCATGAAAGTAATAGATTGACGAGCCCCCTCCCCGCCCGTCAAAGTGATGGACACATCAAAAGTGACCTCTCCATCTCCATTTCACCAACAAAGGAAATGAATGAAGTATTTTTACCTTCCTTGAACCTCAAAAGATCAAGAATGGTTGCTTCCATATAAGGAATCCAGAGCCCAAGCAACCGTAAAGCACCCTTGAAGGCAATGGATCATGAAAATATAACCAAGCCCATCAAAGGAAGAGATTGACGAGCCCCTCCCCGCCCGACAAAGTGATGGACACATTAAAAGTGACCTCTCCATCTCCATTTCACCACCAAAGGAAAAGAATGAAGTATTTTAACCTCCCTAGAACATTATAAGGTCAAGAATGGTTGCTTCCATATGTGGAATCCAGAGCGCAAGCAATCAAAAAGTACCCTTGAAGGCATTGGATCATGAAAATATAACCAAGCCCATGAAAGGAAGAGATTGACGCCCCCTCCCCACCCGACAAAGTGATGGACACATCCACAGTGACCTCTCCATCTCCATTTCACCAACAAAGGAAATGAATGAAGTATTTTTACCTCCCTTGAACATTATAAGGTCAAGAATGGTTGCTTCTATATGTGGAATCCAGAGCCCGAGCAATCGGAAAGTACCCTTGAAGGCAAAGGATCATGAAAATATAACCAAGCCCATGAAAGGAAAAGATTGACGAGCCCCCTCCCCGCCCGTCAAAGTGATGGACACGTCCGTAGTCAGTTCCATCTCCATTTCACCAACAAAGGAAATGAGTGAAGTATTTTTCTTTCCCAACATTGAACATTACAAAGTCAAGAATGGTTGCTTCCACGTGTGAAATCCAGAGTCCGAGCAATCGGAAAGTACCCTTGAAGGCAATGGATCATGAAAATATAACCCCGCCCATGAAAGTAAGAGATTGACGAGCCCCCTCCCCGCCCGTCAAAGTGATGGACACGTCCAGAGTCAGTTCCATCTCCATTTCACCAACAAAGGAAATGAATGAAGTATTTTTACCTCCCTTGAACATTATAAGGTCAAGAATGGTTGCTTCCAGATGTGGAATGCAGAGCGCGAGCAATCGGAAAGTACCCTTGAAGGCAATGGATCATGAAAATATAACCCCGCCCATGAAAGTAAGAGATTGACGAGCCCCCTCCCCGCCCGTCAAAGTGATGGACACGTCCAGAGTCAGTTCCATCTCCATTTCACCAACAAAGCAAATGAGTGAAGTATTTTTTTTTTCCAACATTGAACATTACAAGATCAAGAATGGTTGCTTCCACGTGTGGAATCCAGAGCCCAAGCAATCGTAAAGCACCCTTGAAGGCAATGGATCATGAAAATATAACCAAGCCCATCAAAGGAAGAGATTGACGAGCCCCCTCCCCGCCCGTCAAAGTGATGGACACATCAAAAGTGACCCCTCCATCTCCATTTCACCAACAAAGGAAATGAATGAAGTATTTTTACCTCCCTTGAACATTATAAGGTCAAGAATGGTTGCTTCCAGATGTGGAATGCAGAGCGCGAGCAATCGGAAAGTACCCTTGAAGGCAATGGATCATGAAAATATAACCAAGCCCATGAAAGGAAGAGATTGACGAGCCCCCTCCCCACCCGACAAAGTGATGGACACATCGACAGTGACCTCTCCATCTCCATTTCACCAACAAAGGAAATGAATGAAGTATTTTTACCTCCCTTGAACATTATAAGGTCAAGAATGGTTGCTTCTATATGTGGAATCCAGAGCCCGAGCAATCGGAAAGTCCCCTTAAAGGCAATGGATCATGAAAATATAACCAAGCCCATGAAAGGAATGGATTGACGAGCCCCCTCCCCGCCCGTCAAAGTGATGGACACGTCCGGACTCAGTTCCATCTCCATTTCACCAACAAAGGAAATGAGTGAAGTATTTTATTTTTACCAACATTGAACATTACAAGGTGAAGAATGGTTGCTTCCACGTGTGGAATCCAGAGCCCGAGCAATCGTAAAGCACGCTTGAAGGCAATGGATCATGAAAATATAACCAAGCCCATGAAAGGAAGAGATTGACGAGCCCCCTCCCCGCCCGTCAAAGTGATGGACACGTCCGCAGTGAGTTCCATCTCCATTTCACCAACAAAAGAAATGAGTGAAGTATTTTTACCAACATTGAACATTACAAGGTGAAGAATGGTTGCTTCCACGTGTGGAATCCAGAGCCCGAGCAATCGTAAAGCACGCTTGAAGGCAATGGATCATGAAAATATAACCAAGCCCATGAAAGGAAGAGATTGACGAGCCCCCTCCCCACCCGACAAAGTGATGGACACATCGACAGTGACCTCTCCATCTCCATTTCACCAACAAAGGAAATGAATGAAGTATTTTTACCGACCTTGAACATTATAAGGTCAAGAATGGTTGTTTCCATATGTGGAATCCAGAGCCCGAGCAATCGGAAAGTGACTTTGAAGGCAATGGATCATGAAAATATAACCAAGCCCATGAAAGGAAGAGATTGACGAGCCCCCTCCCCGCCCGTCAAAGTGATGGACACATCAAAAGTGACCCCTCCATCTCCATTTCACCAACAAAGGAAATGAATGAAGTATTTTTACCTACCTTGAACTTCAAAAGATCAAGAATCGTTGCTTCCATATGAGGAATCCAGAGCCCGAGCAATCGGAAAGTTCCCTTGAAGGCAATGGATCATGAAAATATAACCAAGCCCATGAAAGGAAAAGATTGACGAGCCTCCTCCCCGCCCGTCAAAGTGATGGACACGGCCGGAGTCAGTTCCATCTCCATTTCACCAACAAAGGAAATGAGGAAGTTTTTTTTTTTACCAACATTGAACATTACAAGGTCAAGAATGGTTGCTTCCACGTGTGAAATCCAGAGCCCGAGCAATCGTAAAGCACCCTTGAAGGCAATGGATCATGAAAATATAACCAAGCCCATGAAAGGAAGAGATTGACGAGCCCCCTCCCCGCCCGTCAAAGTGATGGACACGTCCGCAGTGAGTTCCATCTCCATTTCACAGACAAAGGAAATGAGTGAAGTATTTTTACCAACCTTAAACATCATACAGTCAAGAATGGTTGAATCAACGTGTGGAATCCAGAGCCCGAGCAATCGGAAAGTACCCTTGAAGGCAATGGATCATGAAAATATAACCAAGCCCATGAAAGGAAGAGATTGACGAGCCCCCTCCCCGCCCGTCAAAGTGATGGACACGTCCGCAGTGAGTTCCATCTCCATTTCACCAACAAAGGAAATGAGTGAAGTATATTTTTTACCAACATTGAACATTACAAGGTCAAGAATGGTTGCTTGCACGTGTACAATCCAGAGCCCGAGCCATCGGAAAGTACCCTTGAAGGCAATGGATCATGAAAATATAACCAAGCCCATGAAAGGAATAGATTGACGAGCCCCCTCCCCGCCCGTCAAAGTGATGGACACATCAAAAGTGACCTCTCCATCTCCATTTCACCAACAAAGGAAATGAATGAAGTATTTTTACCTACCTTGAACCTCAAAAGATCAAGAATGGTTGCTTCCATATGAGGAATCCAGAGCCGAAGCAAACGTAAAGCACCCTTGAAGGCAATGGATCATGAAAATATAACCAAGCCCATCAAAGGAAGAGATTGACGAGCCCCTACCCGCCCGTCAAAGTGATAGACACATCAAAAGTGACCTCTCCATCTCCATTTCACCAACAAAGGAAATGAATGAAGTATTTTTACCTCCCTTGAACATTATAAGGTCAAGAATGGTTGCTTCCATATGAGGAATCCAGAGCCGAAGCAACTGTAAAGTACCCTTGAAGGCAATGGATCATGAATATATAACCAAGCCCATGAAAGGAAGAGATTGACGAGCCCCATCCCCGCCCAACAAAGTCATGGACACATCGACAGTGACCTCTCCATCTCCATTTCACCAACAAAGGAAATGAATGAAGTATTTTTACCTCCCTTGAACATTATAAGGTCAAGAATGGTTGCTTCCATATGTGGAATCCAGAGCCCGAGCAATCGGAAAGTACCCTTGAAGGCAATGGATCATGAAAATATAACCAAGCCCATGAAAGGAAAAGATTGACGAGCCCCTCCCCGCCCGTCAAAGTGATGGACACGTCCGGAGTCAGTTCCATCTCCATTTCACCAACAAAGGAAATGAGTGAAGTATTTTTCTTTACCAACATTGAACATTACAAGGTCAAGAATGGTTGCTTCCACGTGTGGAATCCAGAGTCCGAGCAATCGGAAAGTACCCTTGAAGGCAATGGATCATGAAAATATAACCAAGCCCATGAAAGGAAGAGATTGACGAGCCCCCTCCCCACCCGACAAAGTGATGGACACATCGACAATGACCTCTCCATCTCCATTTCACCAACAAAGGAAATGAATGAAGTATTTTTACCTCCCTTGAACATTATAAGGTCAAGAATGGTTGCTTCCAGATGTGGAATGCAGAGCGCGAGCAATCGGAAAGTACCCTTGAAGGCAATGGATCATGAAAATATAACCCCGCCCATGAAAGGAAAAGATTGACGAGCC